>NC_059169.1:18788961-18909496 GCF_019923935.1 Bubalus bubalis | reverse complement strand
AGGTCTTTTCCCACTTTTTGACTGGTTGTTGTTGTGTTTCTGGTATTGAGTTATATGAACTGCTTGTATATTTTTGGAAATTAATCCTTTGTCTGCTGTTTCATTTGCTATTACTTTCTCCCCATTTTGAGGGTTGTCTTTTCACCTTGCTTATAGTTTCCTTTGCTGTGCAAAAGCTTTTAAGTTTAATCAGGTCCCTCTTGTTTACTTTTGTTTTTATTTCCATTACTCTAGGAGGTGAGTCAGAGAAAACTTGCTTAGATTTATGTCATCGAGTGTTGGGCCTATGTTTTCCTCTAAGAGTTCTATAGTTTCTGATCTTACATTTAGGTCTTTAATCCATTTTGAGTTTATCTTTGTGTATGTTGTTCTGACCCAGCAATCCCACTACTAGACATATACCCTGAGGAAACCAAAATTGAAAAAGACACATGTATCCCATTGTTCATTGCAGCACTATTTACAAAAGTACAACATGGAAGTGACCTAGATGTCCATCAACAAATGAATGGAAAATGAAATTGTGGTACATATCACAATGGAATATTACTCAGCCATGAAAAGGAATGCCTTTGAGTCAGTTCTAATAAGGTAGATGAATGTAGAACCTGTTATACAGAGTAAAGTAAGTCAGAAAGAGAAAGATAAATCATATTCTAATGCATATACATGGAATCTAGAAAAATGGTACTGAAAATTTACCTACAGGGCAGCAGTGGAGAAATAGACATAGAGAATAGACTCGTGGTCATGGGAGAGGGGAGAAGAGGGTGAGATATATGGAGAGAGTAACATGGAAACCTACAGTACCATGTGTAAAATAGATAGCCAACAGGAATTTGCTCTATAGCTAAGAAACTTAAACGGGCTCTAGATCAATCTAGAGGGGTAGGATGGGGAGGGAGATGAGAGGCAAGTTCAAAAGGGAGGGTATATGTATACCTATGGCTGATTCATGTTGAGATTTGATAGAAAACAACAAAATTCTGTAAGCAATTATCCTTCAATAAAAAGATTTAAAAAATTGATAATATGTAATTGGTACTGTGGTCATATGTATGTGAGAGTTGGGCTGTGAAGAAGGCTGAGCGCTGAAGAATTGATGCTTTTGAACTGTGGTGTTGGAGAAGACTCTTGAGAGTCCCTTGGACTACAAGAGATCCATCAGTCCATTCTAAAGGAGATCAGCCCTGGGATTTCTTTGGAAGGAATGATGCTAAAGCTGAAACTCCAGTACTTTGGCTACCTCATGCGAAGAGTTGACTCATTGGAAAACACTCTGACGCTGGGAGGGATTGGGGGCAGGAGGAGAAGGGGACGCCAGAGGATGAGATGGCTGGATGGCATCACTGACTGATGGATGTGAGTCTGAGTGAACTCTGGGAGTTGGTGATGGACAGGGAGGCCTGGAGTGCTGCAATTCATAGGGTCGCAAAGAGTCGGACACGACTGAGCGACTGATCTGATCTTATCTGATCTGAATTGATAACATCACGGTTGCTTTTATTCAAAACAAGACCACACCTTCTCTAGTCTCTTCTTTGTGTGGGTTGTAGACCCTTCAGACTCAGCCAGTGGAGGCTCCAACCTTATGCTGAAGGCCCGTCTTGAAACAGGAACAGTGAAAGCATTCGCTAACTCCTCTTGGCACCGTATCTGAATAAGTAGTGTCCTTCAGCAGAATTTGCCCATGTCCAAGTTATTTAAATATTGTTAAGTAGTAATAATCTTGTAGGCCCATTTTTCACTGCATATATTTTTGTTATGCTTGTGTTGGAGCCTTTTCAGGTATTTATGTTCATGTTTCCATTAAGTTATAAGCACCCCAAGGGCTGATCTCCATTGTGTCTTTATGAAGCCCCACATTCACAGCAGCACATGTGATAGAAAAGTGGCTGGTGGTGAAGAGCCTTCTTCTGCTGAGTTAGACCTGAAGCAGGTCCCAGAGAGTTGGAGGTGGTTGGTTTTCAGGTGATGGAGATGTTGTGCTGCTTGAAGTTCACTGAGTTCTTGTGTGTGTGCAGGTCTGTGCTTGGTGTCTTTCTTTATTTGGAATTTCCTTTCCTGTCTTTGCTGTGGAGAGATGTTCCTTATCCTTCGAGGCCCTGTTCCAGTGCTACCAAGCCGCTGAAGCTCTTCTTGTTGGGAATTAACAAGTCCCATCTTTTCTGCTCCCCAGAACTTCTCTCCTTTTTCATTACACATTGTCTTCCTGCATGTCTTTCTGCCTTCCCTACCTGTGACCTCCTGAGCAGATAGATGGTTTGTATCTGACTCATTTCAGGTCTTCCCTAGCCAAAGCTGCACATTCTCCAAGTTACTTCTCGAAATGAGATGAATGGTTGACTTCTTAATTGAAGCCTTCTTCTCCGTTTGTACTTTGAGTAGAATCTGCCTGTGTTCTAAGTGCAAAAAAGCTGTAGAGAACTATTTGCTTCCTGGCCACCACCTGCCACCCCCGCCCCCATGCCCACTACTGCTGTTGCTAAGGAAAGTCGGGCTGTGGTCACTAAAGCTCATCTGTCACGTCTGTCTCCTCAGGAGTAAGACCTCAGCTCTCACAGATGACAGGATCAAGACCATGAGCGAAGTCATAACTGGCATCAGAACAATAAAAGTGAATGCTTGGGAAAAGTCATTTATAGACCTTATTACCAGACTGAGAAGGTAAGTTTATATATATAGATGTCACTCCATATTTTCATTCTTTATTTCCTATTTACTGGATGCTTTAGATGTCTTACCAAAGAAGTATTTAAGTTCACCAATACTTACTATTCACTGCATCATCCATGTGTTACAGGAAGGTTAAGGAGAATGGTGGAGACATCATTTAACCTGCTCTTCCATTTACCATATTCTCAAAGGAAAAAATACATATGCTTCTTAGTTGTATAGAAATGAAATTCTAAGTAGTTCTGAAAACCTCAAATCTCAATAATCAATGTCTTTAAGATAGTATTCGAGACAATGACATTCAAATTAAGATTGTAATTTATGTTGATGGCCCATAAATGAGGAGATTATAGAGATTGGTGTACCTATATTGAGCCAAACTATATGAATCACTATTTTTTTAATTAATTTATTTTTTATTGAAGGATAATTGCCTTACAGAATTTTGCTGTTTTCTGTCAAACCTCAACATGAATCAGCCATAGGTATACAAATATCCCTTCCCTTTTGAACCTCCCTCCCATCTCTCTTTATTCTTCGTTGTTGTGATTAGTCAGTCATATCCCACTCTTTTGTGACCCCATGGACTGTAGCTCACCAGGCTCCTCTGTCCATGGAATTTCCCAGGCAGGAATACCGGAGAGGTTGCCATTTCCTTCTCCAGAGGATATTCCTGACCGAGGGATTGAACCTGTGTTTCTGCATTGCAGGTGGATTCTTTATCACTAACAAGTTCATGAATCACTATTATTCATTTCAAAAGGAGCTATGAAACACTGTTCCTTTCGTTTTGCTTCATGTTTGTAGACTATTTTTCCATCTTTTATTTAAATATCTTATGAGCATTTCTCTGACCCCACCTTGTCACCTCTGACTTTGCACCTTTCTGGGGACCGCCCCCCTGCCCCGCTGCTGGGAATACACTCCCATGTTCCTTCTTCTTTGGCCTCCTCCAAGCCTGACCAACTCTAACTCATCTTCTCAGGGTCCACGTGTGTGTGACTTGCCCTGACTCCACTGCTCTGGGTTACATGCCTCTGCTCTGAGCTCCCATGGGAGCTGTGCTGACCGTCTCTGTCTATTGTCTCCCAATTTGTGGTTGCTAATTCTCTTCCCCCAGGTTCATGAGCCCCTGGAGGGACAGGTTGTGTCTTTCTGTGGGGAGCCCAGCACAGGACTTGTGATTATGAATGCTTGTTGAATGAATGTTGAATCCCGTCTGATTGACCCAGAATGTTTGAAAGTGTGATTTAATCCTCCCCTTACTTAAAAGAGTGAAGTGATGATGAAATCTGTGGTCCTGGTGTTGGGGCAGACTCCTGGGTGTGCACTATGCTAATGTCTCCATGATGTGAGGGATAGTTTATTTTAATCTGTGTCTACTCCCTAGAAAAGGGCCACTCATGTGGGGCACTGAATTCATGTCTTGTATGTTGATGCTTCTTTTAAATCCTATATCCTACTTTCTTTTCTAGGAAGGAAATTTCCAAGATTCTGAGACGTTCCTACCTTCGGGGCATGAATATGGCAATATTTTTCGCTGTGAGCAAAATCATGATTTTTGTCACCTTCATCACCAATGAGCTCCTTGACAACCTGATCACAGCCAGCCAGGTGTTTGTGGTGGTGACGCTGTTTGAGGCTCTGCGGTTCTCGAGCACCCTCTACTTCCCCATGGCCATCGAGAAGGTGTCAGAGGCCGTTGTCAGCATCCAAAGAATCAAGGTTTAGTGAAAATAACTTTTTAAAGTTATAGCTGGATTTTACCTAAAATACCTCCTTTTATGTAGTGTCACTGTGTGCCAGTTAGGTGAGATGTAACTCTTTCAGTGCCAAGCTGGCAGTCTTTCAAAGTGTATGTACTTCCATCTTTCTTAGTGTGTTAAAAGTATCATAAGATCCATGAATGGGAAGACTAGAGATTTGTTCAAGAAAATTAGAGATAACAAGGGAACATTTCATGCAAAGATGGACTCAATAAAGAACAGAAATGGTATGGACCTAACAGAAGCAGAAGATGCTAAGAAGAGGTGGCAAGAATACACAGAAGACACTCACAAAAAAAGATCTTCATGACCCAGATAATCACGATGGGGTGATCACTCCACTAGAGCCAGACATTCTGGAATGTGAAGTCAACTGGTCCTTAGGAAGCATCACTATGAACAAAGCTAGTGGAGGTGATGGAATTCTAGTTGAGCTATTTCATATCCTAAAATATAATGCTGTGAAAGTGCTGAACTCAATATGTCAGCAAATTTGGAAAACTCAGCAGTGGCCAGAGGCCTGGAAAAGCTCAGGTTTCATTCCAATCCCAAAGAAAGGAAATGCCAAAAAATGCTCAAACTACCGCACAATTGCACTCATCTCACATGCTAGTAAAGTAATGCTCAAAATTCTCCAAGCCAGGCTTCAGCAATACGTAAACCATGAAATTCCAGATGTTCATGCTGGTTTTAGAAAAGGCAGAGGAACCAGCAATCAAATTGCCAACATCCTCTGGATCATTGAAAAAGCAAGAGAGTTCCAGAAAAACATCTATTTCTGCTTTACTGACTATGCCAAAGCCTTTGACTGTGTGGATAACAATAAATTGTGGAAAATTCTGAATGAGATGGGAATACCAGACCATCTGACCTACCTCTTGAGAAATTTGTATGCAGGTCAGGAAGCAACAGTTAGAACGGGACATGGAACAACAGACTGGTTCCAAATAGGAAAAGGAGTACATCAAGGCTGTATATCGTCACCCTGTTTATTTAACTTATATGCAGAGTACATCATGAGAAACGCGGACTGGAAGAAACACAAGCTGGAATCAAGATTGCCGAGAGAAATATCAATAACCTCAGCTATGCAGATGACACAACCCTTATGGCAGAAAGTGAAGAGGAACTCAAAAGCTCTTGATGAAAGTGAAAGTGGAGAGTGAAAAAGTTGGCTTAAAAGCTCAACATTCAGAAAACGAAGATCATGGCATTCTGGTCCCATCACTTCATGGGAAATAGATGGGGAAACAGTGGAAAACAGTGTCAGACTTTATTTTTTGGGGCTCCAAAATCACTGCAGATGGTGACTGCAGCCATGAAATTACAAGACGCTTACTCCTTGGAAGGAAAGTTATGACCAACCTAGATAGCATATTCAAAAGCAGAGACATCACTTTGCAACAAAGGTTCATCTAGTCAAGACTATGGTTTTTTCCTGTGGTCATGTATGGATGTGAGAGTTGGACTGTGAAGAAGGCTGAGTGCGGAAGAATTGATGCTTTTGAACTGTGGTGTTGGAGAAGCCTCTTGAGAGTCCCTTGGACTGCAAGGAGATCCAACCAGTCCATTCTGAAGGAGATCGGCCCTGGGATTTCTTTGGAAAGGGATGATGCTGAAGCTGAAACTCATTACTTTGGCCACCTCATGCGAACGAGTGACTCATTGGAAAAGACTCTGATGCTGGGAGGGATTGGGGGCAGGAAGAGAAGGGGACGACAGAGGATGAGATCGGCTGGATGGCATCACTGACGCGATGGACGTGAGTGTGAGTGAACTACGGGGAGTTAGTGATGGACAGGGAGGCCTGGCGTGCTGCGATTCGTGGGGTCTCAAAGAGTCAGACACGACTTGAGCGACTGATCTGATCTGATCTGATGCAGGTTAGGAAGCAACAGTTAGAACTAATTATGGAACAACAGACTGGTTCCAAATAGGAAAGGAGTACATCAAGGATGTATATTGTCACCCTTGCTTATTTAACTTACAGCAGAGTATCTCATGAGAAACGTTTGGGCTGATGAAACACAAGCTGAAATCAAAGATTGCAGGGAGAAATATCAATAACCTCAGCTATGCAGATGAACCACCCTTATGGCAGAAAGTGAAGAGGAAACCTAAAGAGCCTCTTGATGAAAGTGAAAGAGGAGAGTGAGAAAGTTGACTTATAGCTCAACATTCAGAAAACTAAGATCATGGCATCTGGTCCCATCACTTCATGGCAAATAGATAGAGATACACTGGAAACAGTGGCAGACTTTATTTTTTTTTTTGGGGGGGGGGCTACAAAATCACTGCAGAGGGTGACTGCAGTCTATGAAATTAAAAGATGCTTACTTCTTGAAAGGAAGGTTTGACCAACCTAGCAAAATATTAGAAAGCAGACATTACTTTGCCAACAAAGGTCCATCTAGTCAAGGCTATGGTTTTTCCAGTAGTCATGTATGCATGTGAGAGTTGGACTATAAAGAAAGTTGAGCACTGAAGAATAGATTCATTTGAACTGTAGTGTTGGAGAAGACTCTTGTAAGTCCCTTGTACAGCAAGTGGATCCAACCAGTCCATCCTAATGGAGATCAGTTCTGGGTGTTCATTGGAAGGACTGATGTTGAAGCTGAAACTCCAATACTTTGACAACCGGATGTGAAGGCGATGACTCATTTGAAAAGACCCTGATGCTGCGAAAGACTGAAGACGGGAGGAGAAGGGAATGACAGAGGATGAGATGGTTGGATGGCATCACCGACTCAATGGACATGAGTTTAGCTAAACTCTGGGAGTTGTTGATGGACAGGGAGACCTGGCATGTTGCAGTCCATGAGTTCGCAAAAAGTCGGACACAACTGAGTACCTGAACTGAACTGAAGATCCGTGCTCATTTAGCAGTAGTAATATTAATAGCAGCAACACAGGCCTTTGCCATGCAGTGATAGCTGCAGGACGATTCAAATGTCTAAAAGCAGGAGATGCAAACAAATTGCATCTCCTGTGCTGACTGGAACGTCTAGGCAGTAATGGTGCACAGTCCTGGGGTGACTTGGATTCCTCTCTGGTCTGGGAGGGGAAGAATTTGCTGAGAAGTCCCTGTTCCCTGGACAGGAAGTGTGGCCTCAGATTCACTTAGTTCTCTGTGTTTAAAACTGGATTCTTTCCACCAAAGATGTCTTATTGTTGATTTCTGATCTCTGCATTTTTGTTCCTGTTCTTCTTTTACTTCGTGTCTAAGCCTCTCTCTAGCTGCCCTCATCCTTTCAAATGTGTGATTCCCACCATGCCTGTTGTCTCCTTTTTAAAACTAACTGTCCCTAAATAGTTAGGGGTAAATAATTTTTATCATGAAGACAAAGGCCTGGCACACAGTAGGTGCTCAAATATTTCTGTTTAAAATGAAGATTAAATCATCTCTGTGAAAATGAATGATTTATTATGCGGGCTTCCCTGGTGGCTCAGCAGTTAAAGCGTCTGCCTGGAATGCGGGAGACCTGGGTTTGATCCCTGGGTCGGGAAGATCCCCTGGAGAAGGAAATGGCAACCCATTCTAGTATTCTTGCCTGGAGAATCCCATGGAGGGAGGAGCCTGGTAGGCTACAGTCCATGGGGTCGCAAAGAGTCAGACACGACTGAGCGATTTCACTTTCACTTCATAAGCCCAAGAAGTCTATTTTTCTCTAAACGATGAAGGGGGACCCATGTTCTTGGCACTGAATGATTCCCATAGGATTGTGAAAGATTTTAACTTCAAAGCACTAAAACTTTTCAGTGACTTTTGCATCCGGTAAAATGTGTCTCTGAGGTTATCTTATTCACAGAGCAGCTTTAGGTTTTCCATTACCACCACTAGGAAGTCAGTCTTTTTGGCTGAAGTTCTGATGTGGATACTTTTCTGCATAACCTGTTCTGGGTCTGCACTTCATGGCTCTAATGGCCATTTAATTTCAGCTTTTCATCAGAGTGGGTCCTGGAGAAAAATCCAGCCATCACTTCAGGTGCTTTTTTTCTTTTATTTATTTATTATTTTAAATTTTATTTTATTTTTTAAACTTTACATAATTGTATTAGTTTTGCCAAATATCAAAATGAATCCGCCACAGGTATACATGTGTTCCCCATCCTGAACCCTCCTCCCTCCTCCCTCCCCACACCATCCCTCTGGGTTGTCCCAGTGCACCAGCCCCAAGCATCCAGTATCGTGCATCGAACCTGGACTGCTTTTTTTCTTTGAAAGTGGGAATTTCTGTTCTAAAATACACACATTGAGTGTTGATGTCTTGGTTACACACTTACGCTGAAATTGTATCTGATTCTGTGTGGACCAGATATATAACATATACATTGCTCTCCATGGCCCTTGGTCTTTTTAATCAATAAAAATTGATATATTCCAGATGAGAAATTCAAGCAAGGTGTTTTGAGGCTTATGCTGCATCACAAAGTATGAAACCAATACAATATTGTAAAGTAATTAACCTCCAATTAAAATAAATAAATTTATTTAAAAATAAATAAATAAAAAATAAAATAAAACAATATTTGTATAATTAAAAAAAAATAAAAAACTGATGCCCTGTTGACTCTTTGAGAACAGCAGGCTCGTTCCTTAAGTGTGGGTAGGGGAGGTTTGATGGTTTGAGCCAGAGGGGTGACTTATGTGGTCTGCCCACCATCTTGTAGGTGCCATGTGCCAAGATCATACACAGTTCCCTGCTTTTGATCCCAGCAGCTCAGAAATGGCAGTTGGCTTGTGGTGTTTTTGTATCTTACTGTTCATAATTGCCTTTGCATGTGTGCAGTTAGTCCCTTACGATTTCTTTGTATTTTGTTGCTCAAGGAGATGTTTGTCCAGGTGCAAGTGCTCCCATACAGGGCCCTGGGTCCCAGCCTGCCTCATAACATTTCTCTTGTTGCTGTGTCAGCTTTAACTATGTAAGGCTGTAGCCATGCTACAGTGGTTGGACTGATTTGAACAACCATACAGTCTGATTATGCAAGACTCAGTCTTAGCTTGGGTTGGGACTGCATAAGTGCATAAATGACATAGTGTCTCTCCTCTATGTGACTTAATATTCCTCTGGGGATTCAGAGGTAGGGAGGGTAGTGCCAGCTGGGGAGGTACTGAGATGGTTCCCAGTAAGGTTAGTATTTGAGATGGGCCAGAAGGAAGGATGGGGTCAGAACTCAGAGTGTCCAAGTAGAGGTCACCTGGGGAGTGTGGACTTAGGTGCTGGTCTATCATTGGGAGGTGTTAATTGTGGTGGACATTCTTGGAGGTGCTGTAGAGAGATCAGGAAGGAGTGGTGTGTTTGGGGTCAGTTTGGTGGTTTGGAGGAGAACTCAGGAAGGAATCAGAAAAAGAAAAGTATCAGTATTTGAAATGATTAATTAGTGAGTGAGTTTCTGAAATTATGTTGTTTTCAGAGGAAAGAAGAATTGGGAAAGAGATGAGCTTTGGGAGAACAGATGAGAGCTGCTACGTGGCTAATGATGGGAGAGGTGGTGTAGAGAGAGGACTCAGGCTGCAGTGGTTGAGAGCCTGCAGAGAAGTTCTCAGACCACTGTCTGTTCATCTTGCCTCCTGCTGGACAGGGGTTTGGTGTGGGCAGAAGTAGCTTTGCCCAGTGTTAGATTCTCTGTGAGCCTAGATGAAAGGAGGAGGAAATGAGAGGATCAAGTCTCCTGCCAGCTAGTGTTTGAGAGAAATGCAAGGATCCTGTCTTTCTTTTCCTGCACAAGCATTTTCATTCATGTCCATCGAGTCGGTGATGCCATCCAGCCATCTCATCTTCTGTTGTCCCCTTCTCCTCCTGCCCCCAATCCCTCCCAGAATCAGGGTCTTTTCCAATGGGGAGTTGACTTAGATGTATATGTACTATAATAATAGTATATTGCATACTATATACTATTTACTATTTCTCAAGTGAACCAGTGAAGTCGCTCAGTCGTGTGTGACTCTTTGCGACCCCGTGGACTGTAGCCTACCAAGCTCCCCCATCCATGGGATTCTCCAGGCAAGAATACTGGAGTGGGTTGCCATTTCCTTCTCCAGAGGATCTTCCCTACCTAGGGATCGAACCCGGGTTTCCCACACTGGAGGCAGACGCTTTAACTTCTGAGCTACCAGGGAAGCCCAAGACCTAATAAAATACAGCTATAAAATGATAGATAGGCTGTATAAAATTTGTATTGCAAATTTCAGAGAAACAGTTGTTTTGTTTGTGCTTTCTTCTTTCAGTATAAACAATCTATGTTTTGCCATTTTCTGTAGAAATTTCTGTTACTTGATGAGATGTCACAGTGCTACCCTCAGCTGCCATCAGATGGTAGAACAATTGTGGATGTGCAGGCATTTACAGCTTTTTGGGAAAAGGTAAGAAACCTTCCATTCCAAAATCGTGACTGCTAAAAGAAAACTGTGACATAGATTTACTGGAGAATTTTGAGATTTACACATACTGTAAAATGTGACTTTCTCATTTACTGAGAATATGTTATAAAAATTCTCGGAATCAGGAATAAGGTTTACAATGAATGGAGATTAAGTGTAATAGCCTGAGGCATTTGACATGTTGCTTTTTTTCTCATTTTCTTTTTTTTATTTTTTTGATTTCCTGTCAACTTCTCTTTCTTTTTTTTTAATTTAATTTAATTTAATTTTAAACTTTACATAATTGTATTAGTTTTGCCAAATATCAAAATGAATCCGCCACAGGTATACATGTGTTCCCCATCCTGAACCCTCGTCCCTTCTCCCTCCCCATACCATCCCTCTGGGTCGTCCCAGTGCACTAGCTCCAAGCATCCAGTATCGTGTATCGAACTTGGACTGGCAACTCGTTTCATACATGATATTTTACATGTTTCAATGCCATTCTTTGGGTAATAACCTTTTTCTCATTTTCAAGAGAGCTTTCAATGTATTAGCATGTGTTGAGCTTAAAGTATGTAAATTCTTCTTTTAATTTTTAGTTTATTTTTCATTATGTTTTATTACAGAGTATTAAATATAATTTCCTGTGCTATACAATAGGATCACCGTAAAAAAAATATATAGAACATAAATACATTTTTTCATGAAAAGTGAAAGTTGCTCAGTCATGTCTGACTCTTTGTGACCCCACGGACTATACAGTTCATGATTATCTCTAGGGCAGAGTACTGGAGTGGGTAGCCTTTCCCTTCTCCAGGAGATCTTCCCAACCCATGGACTGAACCTAGGTCTCCCACATTGCAGGCAGATTCTTTACCAGCTGAGCCAGAAAAGCCAGATCTAATACTCTGGGCTGAAGGGTGAAGTGTTAATCACTTCAGCTGTGTCTGAGTCTTTGTGACCCCATGGACTATAGCCCACCAGGTGCCTCTATCCATGGGAATGGATACCCACTCCAGTATTTCTGTTCTTGTTCAGTAGCTCAGTAGTGTCCAGTTCTTTGCAACTCCAAGAACTGCAGCATGCCAGACTTCCCTGTCCTTCACCATTCTCCCAGAGCTTGTTCAAACTCATGTCCATCGAGTCAGTGATGCCATCCAACCATCTCATCCTCTGTCATCCCATTCTCCTCCTACCTTCAATCTTTCCCAGCACCAGGGTCTTTTCCAATGAGTCAGCTCTTTGCATCAGGTGGCCAAAGTATTGGAGCTTCAGCTTCAGCATCAGTCCTTCCAATGAATGCTCAAGATTGATTTCCTTTAGGATTGACTGGTTTGATCTTCTTGCTGGCCAAGGGACTCCCAAGAGTCTTCTCCAACACCACAGTTCAAAAGCATCAATTCTTCTGCACTCAGCCTTATTTATGGTCCAATTCTCACATCCATACATGACTACTGGAAAAACCATAGCTTTGACTATATGGACCTTTGTTGGCAAAGTAACGTCCCTACTTTTTAATACACAGTTTAGGTTTGTCATAGCTTTTCTTCCAAGGAGCAAGCATTTTTAATTTCATGGCTGCAGTCACTGTCTGAAGTGATTTTGGAGCACAAGAAAATAAAATCTGCCACTGTTTCCACTTCCCCCCTTTCTATTTGCCATGAGGTGATGAAACCAGATGCCATGATCTTAGATTTTAGAATGTTGAGTTTTAGGCCAGCTTTTTCACTCTCCCCTCTCACTTCCATCAGGAGGCTCTTTAGTTCCTCTTCACTTTCTGCCATTAGAGTGGTATCACTTGCATGTTTGAGATTGTTGATATTCTGCCAGAATTCTAGATTCCATTTTGTGTTTCATCTGGCCTGGCATTTTGCATCATGTAGTCTGCATAAAAGTTAAATTAGCAGGGTGACAATATACAGCCCTGACGTACTCCTTTCCCAATTTGGAACCAGTCTGTTGTTCCATGTCTCATCCTAACTGTTTCCTCTTGACCTGTATACAGGTTTCTTAGGTGACAGGTAACATGATCTGGTATTCCCATCTGTTTATAAATTTTCCACAGTTTCTTGTGATCCACACAATTAAAGGCTTTAGCATAGTCAATGAAGCAGAAGTAGATGTTTCTCTGGAGTTCTCTTGCTTTTTCTGTGATCCAACAAATGTCAGCAATTTGATCCCTGGTTCCTTTGTCTTTTCTAAACCCAGCTTACACATCTAGAAGTTCTCTGTTCATGTACCGCTGAAGCCCAGGTTGAAGGATTTTGAACATTACTTTGCTAGCACGTGAAATGAGCACAACTGTGTGGTAGTTGGAACGTTCCTCTGTCCGTATGGGAATCTAATCAAAGAAGGAACCTTCCTAAAGTTAGCTAAAGCTGCCTCAAATCCCCAAAGAGATAAGATTTAATGAAGAGACCTCTAGGACACAGTATCTTAAAACAGGAAAGAGAAAAATGTGGGTTATATTTTGCATATCAGTTATGTTGACTATTGTTATCTTTTCCCCTTTGTAAAATAATTTGTTACTTTATTAAAATGGGTACATTTTTATAAACTTTAATTTGTAGGCATCAGAGACCCCAACCCTACAAGGCCTTTCCTTTACTGTCAGACCTGGTGAACTGTTAGCTGTGGTTGGACCTGTGGGTGCAGGAAAGGTAAGTTGTGATGCCTTTTGTCAGCTTGATGCAACTCCACAGCACCTGTTCAATCCTCAGAGTGGAGCCCAGAGCCGAGTGTGACTCAGTTTGAATTGAGTGTGTCTAGAACAGTGTTTCTCTAGGTGTGTTCCATGGAACACCCATTTTACAAGAAGGTTTCATGGCAAATAAATCAGGATAAATGCATATTGTCTTTTCCTTCTTGATGCTTCACATGGCCCAGTTGTGAATTGCTTGTGGGGAATTTGGATGTCTCAGTGAAGGAAATTATTTATGTGACAGCTGTTCAGGATGGACAGAGACAATGAGGACTCCTTTTCATCTGTGGCCCCGCCAGGAAGTCTGGAGGTCATAAAGCTCTTCCCGGAAACTTTGAGTATTTCCTCCTGTGACTTGATGTGATCCTGTCGGTGCATGTAGAGTGAATGTGCAGCCATGTGCTGGAGATAAAGATACAGACGTGGGCAAGACCCCAACTCTCTGCCTTTCAGAGGCAACCAGGTTCTGGGGCGAGACAGGCATGCAGACATATTATTTCAGCCCAGTGTCGTGAGTGCTCTGATGGTGTGGATGCATACCACGTCTCTATGATGTTAAAGATCTGAAGGGAATGTGCACATGCACAACAAACAACAAAACAACAACAAACAGCAAACAAACAACAACATACAGAAATCTAAATGTGGGATGTGGGGTTCCCTGCTGGCTCAGTGGTATAAGAGTCCACCTGCCAATGTAGGAGACACAGGTTTGATCCCTGGTCTGGGAAGATCCCACATGTGGAGCAACTAAGCCCATGCACCATGACTATTGGGCCTGTGCTCTGGAGCCTGGGAGCTGCAGCTGCTGAAGCCTGTGCACTAGAGCCTGTGCTCCTTAACAAGAAAACCCCCATGCACTGCAATGAAGGCCCAGTGAAAACAAAAATAAATAAAATTAGAACTGTGGTACAGCAGAAACCAACACAATATTGTAAAAAATAAATAAAATATAAATAAAATAAATCAAGATAAATAAAATTATTTTTAAAAATGTGGGATGTGTGCACGAAAGGGTGCTGATTTCCTTGGTGATGGACTTTTGCTCTGCAGACACAGGTCATTTCAGAGTTCTTTCAGTTAATCATCTTTGATATATTCTTCACACATAGCTTTTTAAGAACAAGTGTTTGTCAGGTAAAAGATACCCAGATGCAAGAGCAACTAAATTAAACATCAGATACAAAATACACATCCTGCTGGGCTGCTCTGCTAGAGAAGGATGTTAACCTTCTTAATTACTCTTTCCTGAGTAGAACTTCATTTGAAGGATACCTGGGCAGAGTAGATTGTTTATACTGTTGTTATACTATATTCCCTGGTGGCTCAGATGGTAAAGTCTGCCTGCAGTGTGGGAGACCCAGGTTCGATCCCTGGGTTGGGGAGATCCCCTGGAGAAGGAAATGGCAGCCCATTCCAGTATTGTAACCTGGAAAATCCCATGGACAGAGTAGTCTGGCGGGCTACAATCCATGGGGTCGAAAGAGTTGGACACAACTAAGCGACTTCACTGTACTATTAATATATTCCTTATCAGTCATTTTTTTCCTTGACTTTTTGTGTCATTTTCAATTGTTTTTTTTGGAATCAACTGTGAGGGCTGTACTTTATCCTGTTGAAGGAAAAGGTTCTATCCTGTATCAAGCACCAGGGTGGGGTTGGGTGTGCTGCACGGAGTGTTCCGCCCTGTGTGCTGCCTGTTCACATGTGTGTGCTGCTGTCTGTTGCAGTCATCACTGTTGAGCGCTGTGCTGGGAGAGCTGCCCCCGAGCCAGGGGAAGGTCAACGTCCACGGGAGGATCGCGTATGTCTCTCAGCAGCCCTGGTTGTTTCCAGGAACTGTGAAGAGTAACATTTTATTTGGGAAGAAATATGAAAAAGAACAATATGAAAAAGTAATAAAGGCTTGTGCTTTGAAAGAGGTGAGTAATGACTTGTGAGTTGCATTTATTTGAATTTCAAATAATGATAGTGTTGATTTAAACTACAAGGTTTGTCAAAAGTTCTTTTTTAAAAAATGGAAAGATTTTTTGAATGTTGCTTAATTTTTAAAGTTGGACTTCTGGGATTTTATGCAGGCATATTTACATATGCTGTCCTTTTAATGCTTATGGGATAATGACACTCACAGAATACCTTTTCCGGCGGGGGGAGGGGTTGTTTCAATCTGTGAAGTTTCATTAGCTTTTAACTTTTTTAATGGAAAGCTATAAAAACTTACAAAAACAGAGAGCACAGTGTAATGAACCCTTCATGTACCCACCCCTAGTTTCAGCCAGGATCAGCTGGTGGCCAGTCTCCCTGTATCTCTACCCCTGCCCTCTGCCAGCCCCACCCCCACCCAGAGTATTGTGGAGCAGATCCTAGACCTCAGATTAGTTCATCTGTAAACACTTCATTAGTTTTCTCTAAAATATAGTAAAGCCTTTTGGGGAAAAAAATCACTATATTTCACCTGAAAAATACCTCAAGTTCCTGAATATTATCGACCTGCTAGTCTGTGTTGGCGTGTTTTTGATCATCTCACTGAGAAATCTCCTTCACCACTGTTTGAACCCACGTAAGGTCTGTCCCTGTACTTAGGTGATGCTTCCTTGTTCCCTTTCAGTCTGTGGGTGTCTCTCTCCACTTCATTTTTGACTAGTAATTTATTATTTAAGGAAACTGGAATGCTTTAATATTTCCTTTTAATACTGCATCATTTCACTGAGGGAGATTATTTTCAGAAATGGAGTTGGATTTCATAGAAATGGTGAGATGAAAGGTTTAACTGTATGTTGGGATTTAAATAAGATTAGTGAGTAAATGATGAGAACTAAACTTAACTGATAGGAGAATTCAATTTGGCGAAAAGAAAGGGAAAAAAGTAAATAACGTTAAATACTATGTTACTCTCTTGGGTTATAAAAATCAGTGAATAATAGTATTGAAGGGCTCCCCACCACCCCCACCCCTGGGTTTTGTTCAGTGCAGTCTGGAATCCCACTATTCTCTTTTACTGTAAGGAAAAGACAGGGACAGATCTTCAAAGGTGTGGTGTTGAAGACTCCAAACCTGCTTTGTGAGGAAATGGTAATTCTCCTCGAACAGCATAGGATATATCAGGTGATCGTGTGCATGCTAAGTCACTTCAGTTGTGTCTGACTCTGCGGCCCTATGGACTGTAGCCTGGCAGGCTTATCTATCCATGGGATTCTCCAGGTAAGAATACTGGGTTGGGTTGCCATGCCTTCCTGCAGGGGATTTTCCTGACCTAGGGGTCAAACCCTCGCCTCTTATGTCTCCGGCATTGCCAGGTGGATTCACATCATTTGAACAAACAGAATTGCTTGTTTAATGGGCTTGTTTCTTTATTCTGGGTTCTTGTTCATGGGTGATTGTATGTTTGCGGAAATGATGTCAAATTAGCAGGAATGAGCTAGATTTTTATTAAATGGTGTCGATACCATGTAAGAAAAGAAGGGATAGCAAATGTAGAACAGTGAGAACAGTAGCTCCCATTTATTCAGAGTCCATGTGCAAAGCCTTTTTCTGTCTTTCATACGTGCATGTGCACACACATAATTTAGATTTATGAGTTATTCATTCTTTATGAGTGTCTTCGATGTTCCCATCCTCACTTTATAGTTAGTATAACTGAGGCCTGGAGCAATGAGACACCTTATCTCTACATTTGCAGCTCAAGTTCAGATCCCAGGGAGATGATGCTTTGCCACAGCCTCGTGGGGTGATTGGACCAGTAACACGGGCAGTGTTCTGGGGCTTTACCCACCCTGGGGCATCCGTGCAGCACAGACTCTGGTGGGAAGGGGACCTGCAGGACTGGGCTGCACAGTGATTCTTCTGTATGTGATGTGACATTTCTATAAACATGGACTGCTCTCCTGTTGGTGTGCGTAGTTGGGACATGGAGTTTGGGCCTCTCATACCCAGCCCCTCCTTGGCAGAAAGGGAGGCCCAGCGTGGAGAAGTAGCGGAGAGGAGAGTTCTGGCCCCAGCTTCATCACTTGCCTGCTGTCACTCTGGACATGTCCAGTTACCTGCCTGGACCTCTGACGTTTCTGCAGCAAAATGAGAACATTGGGTCAGAGGGTTTCCAGGAGGTTTTGTTGCTGCTCTGAAATGTCATGTATGACTCCGATTAATAAGAGGTCAGCAAAGGCTTTATGACACCTGAGAACTAGTTAGTAAGTTAAAAGAGCCTCTGCCTGTCTCCTTTTGGATTCCAGGTATCAGAGGATGGTCATAAGGCAATCATAGGAAATAGCAGCATCCTGGAGTTAGTCTGGCCTGTAGACACAGAGATGGCATGTGTGGTAGGAAAGGCTTGGCCAAGCTTCCCTCATAGCTCAGTTGGTAAAGAATGTACCTGTAATGCAGGAGACCTGAGTCTGATTCTTGGGTTGGGAATATCTGCTGGAGAAGGGATAGGCTACCCATTCCAGTATTCTTGGGCTTCCCTTGTGACTCAGCTGGTAAAGAATCCACCTGCAATGTGGGAGACCTGGGTTCAATCTCTGGTTTGGGAAGATGCCCTGGAGAAGGGAAAGGCTACCCACTTCAGTATTCTGACCTGGAAAATTCCATGGACTATATAGTCCATGGGGTCGAAAAGAGTCAGACAAGACTGAGCGACTTTCACTTTCACTTTGGAGAGAAACAGTCCTGGGTAGTAATTCCAGATATGTGTCTCAGTTTCCATTCTTATTAAATGGGGGAGGGTTGGGGTTACTGTAAAGGCTACAGAAAATGCCTGTGAAATGTAAAGAGACCAGAGTTTCAGTTAATGGTGGCTATTGTTACTATTCTAACCTTTTCCTCTCCATCCATTTATCCATCCATTGATCTTGCCTGGCAAATCCCATGGATGGAGGAGCCTGGTAGGCTGCAGTTCATGGGGTCTCTAGTGTCAGACAGGACTGAGCGACTTCACTTTCACTTTTCACTTTCATGTATTGGAGAAGGAAATGGCAACCCACTCCAGTGTTCTGGCCTGGAGAATCCCAGGGATAGGGGGAGCCTGGTGGGCTACCGTCTCTGGGGTCGCACAGAGTCGGACACAACTGAAGCGACTTAGCAGCAGCAGCAGCAGCATAAATGTAATAAAGATTTCTCTTTACCCCTACATCCCCCAAATCTTGAAGGAAAAGCCATAAAAAAAGCAACATTTATTGTTTAAAAAATATTTATTTAAATTGGAAGATAATTACAATATTGTGATGATTTTTTCCATAGAGCAACATGAATCGGCCATGGGTATACATGTGTCCCCCTATATTGAACCCCCCTCCTACCTCCCTACCCACCCTATCCCACTGAATTGCCCCAGATTACTAGCTTTGGGTGCCCTGCTTCATGCATCAAACTTGCGTTGGTCATCTATTTTACTTATGGTACTGTACATGTTTCAATGCTATTCTCTCAAATTATCCCACCTTCGCCTTCTCACCTGAGTCCAAAAGTCTGTCCTTTACATCTGTGTCTCCTTTGCTACTCTGCATGTAGGATCTTCATTACTGTCTTTCTAAAAGCAACATTTTAATATAAAACATATGTTAGTAGCAACTAGATGTATTATACTAAATCTTATTGAAGTAACTCTTTAAGTTCATTGAGCTGAAAATTTTTCTGTAACAAAACAGGGAGACATGAAGTAATCAGAGGGCAATGTTGATTCAGGTTGATGACATCAACTCCAAGGTCTAGGAGTCAGAAGGTTCAGGAATTGAGTCCCAGTCACTCTATTGACCAGATGTTTGGTTTTGGGTTTTTTGATCCTTACAAGCCTGTTTCTTCATCTGTAAAATGGAGATAGTAAAACTATCAACCTCATGAGGTTTTTTTGAGGATGAAATGTGGTAATGATTTTAAAGCACCTGATTGCTAGGGACAAAACAAGTACTCTGTAAATGAGTTTTAAAATAAATTAATTTTTAATTATAAACTCAGCCAGATTCTGGAAAATTATATCCATAAAATGTGACATGTAAGAAAGAAGTATTTAACTTCCATTGTTCAAGTTGATATTTCTATAGGTGCTCTACACATAGTACATTATGTAAATCAACAATAACAATATCCTGTTACCCAGTATAGTATGTAACATTTGTTACATGTTATCTTTAAGGCATTTGAAAATGTTTAGTGGACATGTATTTAAAGGTATCAAATTGATAAATTCTAGTTTAATATTTTTCCACATAGATCACTTACTTGGACATTTCTTTTCAGACTGCTTTGACAATCATCAGATAATAAGTTTATTGATATTTATATGTCTAGGTATAGAGGCCTTCAAGTTTTGAGTTACTTTATTGAGTTGTCTTCATTTCAAATATACCTCAGGCACCATCTGGGTGGCATGATGTGAAAGAGAAGAAGGCTCTGAACTGACATGAGCTGGTTCAGATTCCAGCTCTTCTGTTTAACATCTGGCCAGTAAGGTGACCTCACTCACTCTCAGTTTCCTTAGTTGTGAAATGGGGCCAGTACTTACTGTGCATCTTGCTGTGAGGATTAGAGATAATGAGCATCAGGGTCCAGCACAGAGCTTCATGCACAGATCTTACCCCGCAGAAGCTGAGAGAAGCCATGTGCACATGTACAAATGATGGAGCAGAATAAGATGGTCCTTCATGAGAGATGAGAGATGAGAGCCTTGGCAACCCAGCAGGAAGAGAGATGAGTGCAGGATGGTTTCATGGGAGAGTGTGTTTGGGGTGAGGCTAGAAAATGGGCAGGATATTGATAGGCTGTGAGAGAAAGAGCAATTCCAAATGGAAGAAAAGCTGTGAAGGAAAGCAAGGCCTCCTGCTGTTTGACTCTGGAACCCAGCCCTCCTCTGCCAGGGCCTCACATCTGGCCCTCATTAACCATTTGCTTCTACTGTAAGTCTCCACCATTGCTGAAGGGCCCTTGATGTGCCTCTGGATGGATGGCACCAAACCAGTACCGCCTTTTCCTAGTTTGCCTCTAGTTTGTGTGTCTGCTGTTCAGTGAGAATCAGTTACATTTTTGGGCTTCCCTGGTTGCTCAGACAGTAGAGAATCTGTCTGCAATGTAGGAAGACCTGGGTTCACTCCCTGGGTTGGAAAGATCCCTCGGAGAAGAAAATGACAACCCACTCCAGTATTCTTGCCTCGAGAATTCCATGGACAGAGGAGCCTGGTAGGCTACAGTCCATGGGATCACGGTATTGGATGTGACTGAGTGACTAACACTTACTTACTTAACTTAGAGGCAACAAATATGAATAAGAACATTTTCCTGTCAGTGGAAGGAACTGTAATATATAGTCAGCTCAGGCTTTTCCCCTTTAATCGAATCAGAACACATTGGCTGAGAAATCAACTTGACTTGGTTTTACTTCAAATCCTCCAAAGTGTTTTTCCCCTTGGTGGCTTGTTCATATACAATGTGCAGAGTCAACAACACACTCAAAGTATTACTACCAGACTCAGAGATAATTTCTTGGGTCCTGGAAAGAGAGGCTGTGAGTGCTTTTTCTACAATGTGCTTAAGACTGCTGTATAACAATGGGGTGCTATTTTAAGAAGAAAACCATTTGAACAACATAAAATCAAAGCATAAAAACTAAGCATAACAGTTTGCAAGGACTGTGAACAGTGAAAGAGAGGCCAAGTAATTCTGTGTGGGAGCATGAGGCTGAGAACATAACACAGCTCATTTTTTCAATGAAAACCAAAAGCAAGATATGGTATTACTTTCTGAGCCCAAGAAAGAAAGAATGTGAGGTGATTATAAATTATTACAACAAAACATTTCCTGCCTTTCATCAGATGCACCTCCATTAAGATTTGAGTGAGTGGAGAACCTGTGTGTGCCTGTGTCTTTGTGGTGTCAGGGAGGGTTCGGATGGAGTCTCTTTCTTCTGTGGTGGTCATGTGCTTTTTATGTTATGATTCACACTGTAAACAGTGTCCTACTGTTGGCTTGGTGAGAAAATAGGGATCAGTCACCAACAGCAAGTTATAATCAACTCATGTCATTTCTTCATTTGTGGAGGTATTCACACACTTGTTTAGATTCTCACAGCATCCTTGAGTTTAGAGACTCTGGTTTCCGCAGCACATTCTATAGCAGAGGAAAATGAGACTCAGGGAGGTCAAAGAACTTGTTTGTCATGGTGGCACCAGTGAGCTACTTGCTTTCTCCCCAGATTTGCTGCAGTAGAGACAGAGAAGTGAGGCCTTCACCTGCAGAAAGGTACTGCTGTGCATCCTAGGTTGAGGCATGAGAGGTTTCAGTTCAGTTTAGTTCAGTCGCTCAGTTGTGTCCGACTCTTTGCGACCCCATGAATTGCAGCATGCCAGGCCTCCCTGTTCATCACCAACTACCAGAGTTCACTCAGACTCGCATCCATTGAGTCAGTGATGCCATCCAGCCATATCATTCTCTGACGCCATATCATCCTTCTGCCCCCAATCCCTCCCAGCATCAGAGTCTTTTCCAATGAGTCAGCTCTTCACATGAAGTGGCCAAAGTACTGGAGCTTTGGCTTTAGCAGCGTTCCTTCCAAAGAACACCCAGGACTGATCTCTTTCAGAATGGACTGGTTGGATCTCCTTGCATTCCAAGGGACTCTCAGAAGTCTTCCCCAACACCACAGTTCAAAAGCATCAATTCTTCATCGCTCAGCTTTCTTCACAGTCCAACTCTCACATCCATACATGACTACTGGAAAAACAATAGCCTTGACCAGATGGACCTTTGTTGACAAAGTAATGTCTCTGCTTTTGAATATGCTATCTAGGTTGGGCATAACTTTTCTTCCAAGGAGTAAGTGTCTTTTAATTTCATGGCTGCAGTCACCATCTGCAGTGATTTTGGAGCCCAAAAAAATAAAGTCTGCTACTGTTTCCACTGTTTCCCCATCTATTTCCCATGAAGTGATGGGACCAGATGCCATGATCTTCATTTTCTGAATGTTGAGCTTTAAGCCAACTTTTTCACTCTCCTCTTTCACTTTCATCAAGAGGCTTTTGAGTTCCTCTTCACTTTCTGCCATAAGGGTGGTGTCATCTGCATATCTGAGGTTATTGATATTTCTCCCAGCAATCTTGATTCCAGCTTGTGTTTCTTCCAGCCCAGCATTTCTCATGATGTACTCTGCATATAAGTTAAATAAGCAGAGTGACAATATACAGCCTTGACGTACTCCTTTTCCTATTTGGAACCAGTCTGTTGTTCCATGTCCAGTTCTAACTGTTGCTTCCTGATTTGCATATAGGTTTAGTAGATAAAAACTCCGAACAAACTCTGTCTATGACAGAATGTGCCAATTAATAATTACAGGCAACCTAAGACTTCTAATATAATACCATCGAAATTAAGTCTAAGGCAGAGGAACCAGGGATCAAATTCCCAACATCTGTTGAATTATAGAAAAAGCAAAAGAATTCCAGAAAAGCATCTACTTCTGCTTCATTGATATGATAAAGCCTTTCACTGTGCGGATCACAACAAAGGGTGGAAAATTTCTAAAAGAGATGGGAAACCAGACCACCTTACTGGCCTCCTGCAAAACCTGTATGCAGGTCAAGAAGAAACAGTTAGAACTGGACGTGGAACAACGGACTGATTCCAATTTGGGAAAGGAGTACAAGGCTGTATATTGTTACCCTGCTTATTTAACTTATATGCAGGGTACACCATGTGAAATGCCAGGCTGGATGAAGCATAAGCTGAAATAAAGATTGCTGAGAGAAATATCAATAATCTCAGATATGCAGATGACACCACCCTTATAGCAAAAAGTGAAGGGAAACTAAAGAGTCTCTTGATGAATGTGAAAGAGGAGAGTGAAAAAGTTGGCTTAACACTCAACATTCAAATACTAAGATCATGGCACCCAGTTCCATCACTTCATGGCAATAGATGGGGAAACAATGGTAACAGTGACAGACTTTATTTTCTTCGGCTCCAAAATCACTGTAGATGGTAACTGCAGTCATGAAATTAAAAACGTTTACTCCTTGGGAGAAAAGCTATGACAAATCTAGACAGCAAGTTAAAAGGCAGAGGTATTACTTTGCCAACAAAGTTCCGCCTAGTCAGGGCTATGGTTTTTCTGATAGTCATGTATGGCTATGAGAGTTGGATCATAAAGAAAGCTGAGTGCAGAAGAATGGATGCTTTTGAACTGTGGTGTTGGAGAAGACTCTTGAGAGTCCCTTGGACTGCAAGGAGATCAAACATGTCAATTGTAAAGGAAATCAACCCTGACTATTCATTGGAAGGACTGATACTGAAGCTCCAATACTTTTACCACCTGATGGGAAGAACCAACTCATTAGAAAAGACCCTGATGCTGAAAAAGATTGAAGCCAGGAGGAGAAGTGGATGACAGAGGATGAGATGGTTGGATGGCATCCCGGACTCAGTGGACACGAGTTTGAACAAGCTCCACGAGATGGTAAATGAAAAGGAAGGCTGGAGTGCTGCATTCCATGGATCACAAAGAGTCAAACACAACTGAGTGACTGAACAACTTCTTAAGCCTGATTTCTATCACATCATTTTGGGAATGTACTTGTCAATTATTCTTTTTTCCCCATGGTACTCTGGGGAAAATAGGCTGCTTTGTCTATTTACTTCTTAAATAATATTCAAATATAACTTTTGATTAATTCCCAGATCCTCAAGTTACAACTTTATTTCCTTCTTAGCTTTGAGTTTTTCCTGCTTTCACAGACAAGCATCTGCTTAGTCCAGCTGATCTGCTGGGTGTCCTTTGAGCACACTGTTTCTTTCCTTTTGGTTTTCCTGCCCAGCTTGCTCTTTCTGCTCCCATTTCTTGTACAGACCTTGTCTGTCACTTACTTTAAGTATTACTGTGAAGACTTGGGTTGGGTGTTATCCCTTCTCTCAAAGTGGGAAGCTGAGGCAGAGATCAGCAAAATGTCTTTTTAAGACACACTCATTCCTTGATAAAAACAAGTCCTGTGCCTTCACCTCCTGGGCCACCAGCTCTCACACATGTGTCTCTAGCACAGACCTTCACACTTGCATGTACAACTGCAACATGACACCACTGGGAGGTCATCTCAGCTTGTCCATGAGTGGAGTTCCCTAAACCTGCATCCACCACCTTCCCCAACTCAGTAAATGGAGACCCTGTCCTTCCCCTTCCTCACCCCAAACACCACAATCTCCTCTTCTCTTACAGCCACACCCATCCTGTCAGCAGGTCTTTCAGACTCTGCCTTCAACATGTGCCTGGAGTGTGACCCCATCTCTCCATTCCCACTGCTCTCACTCTGGTCCTGACCACCGTCATCTCTCACCTCGATTACTCTGGTAGCCTCCTCACTTGTATCCACCCTCACCCTTCCCTACTTACTGTCTTTTTCTGTAAAACACAGGAGTGATTCCTTAAAACCTCAAATAGGTCCGTCCTCCCCCCTCCTCTTCTTACTGGAGTGCCCCCAGGCTCCTCTTGCTGTGTCTCTGCCCTCACTCCCCTCATTCTTACTCAGCTCTGCTCTCCTCTCTCCTTGCTTGTCCTGAACACCTTGGGCATCTCCCCGTGGCCCCTGCACTTGCCCCTCCCTCTGTGTGGAGCAGCTTCTCCAGGTCTACCTGAGCCCCTCCCCCAGATCTGCTCACAGGGCTCTGAGCAGAGCCCTCCCCCCCAGTGTGGACTCACTTCCCTCCTTCACTCTCCATCCTCCTGAGCCAGCTTGCTTTTCCTTCTTGTCCTCAGTACTTGTGCTCAGGTTAATTTTCCATATCGTCCATCTTCCATCATGGAAAGAAACTCTAGGAGCTTTGTTTGTTTACAACAGAATTCATTGTGCCCAGAGCAATGCCTGTCATACAGTAGGTCCTCAGTAAATATCTGTTAAAATGGTCAAATGCATAGATGCTGTGCAAAACTACAGATTGAAAACAAATAAAAAACACTGAGACTTTTTTTTTTTAATGTTCAAGGTCACAGTTTAGTTACTCTGACTTATACCCACTGCTTTAGCTTCCCAGGTAGTTTGGTGGGAAAGAATACACCTGCCAGTGCAGGAGACACAGGAGACACTGATTCGATCCCTGGGTCAGGAAGATCTCCTAGAGGAGGAAACAGCAAACTGCTCCAGTGTTGTTGTCTGGAGAATCCCATGGACAGAGGAGCCTGACAAGCCCTAGTCCATGGGGTTACAAAGAGTTGAATACGACTTAGCATCTGAGCATGTATGCATGTTAATCAAATACTTGTATGAGGAACTAATGTGAAAAGTGTAAGATGGTAGTAGAACACATTTTATATCTTTTTCCCCTTTTCTATCTGTATAGGATTTACAGCTTTTGGAGAAAGGAGATCTAACTGAGATAGGAGACAGAGGAACCCCGCTGAGTGAAGGACAGAAAGCCCGGGTCAGCCTCGCCAGGTAAGTGGGGTTTCAGTTGCCATCATGCCCCTCTCCTCCACGGCTCCTAGTGGATGTGAGCACGCAGACCCCGCTCACCGGGTTGGGCTGTGTGAAGCAGGGTTTTGGCCCTTTCCCTGGGGTTCTGGAAGGAACCTGGAGTTGTTGGATGCCATCACGATTCAGAGATAAGACCCAGGGAGTGTGAAGTGTCCTCTCCTGACATCTCTCTGTGTTTTCTAGAGCCATGTATCAGGACGCAGACATCTACCTCCTGGACGATCCGCTCAGCGCAGTGGATGCAGGAGTCAGCAGGCACTTGTTTGAACAGTGAGTTTGCTCCTGTTTTCTATTGTTTCTTCTCTCCAAGTGCCCTTCAAAGATGATGGAAGAGAGCTCAGAAAGGTCTTTATGCTCCAGGAGACTCAGCTCCCTCTGCCCTGGTGTCCCTCCCTTCCCTCCCTTCCCTCCACAGAAGATCTGTCGTAGAGAAATCTTGCCTTATGATGAGGTCAGGACAGGAACATACAGCAGGTGCTTCCAGTGTGTGGGGGCCAGTGGGGTCCGTGCTTTAGGGAGTGAGGGATAGATGGCAGTTTCCCTCCTGCTACTTGCAGTTGATTACCAGACACTTCGGGTGGATCCAGATGCCAGGAATAAGAAAGATGATGTAGGGTTTTTAAATCAGAGCATGAGACTCTATAACCTGGTACTTGGCTGCCAGTTTCCTTCCTCCATCATTTGCTTAAGGCACTTTAGAAGAGATGTTTTCAGTACTGACATAGGGCTTCAGTTGGAAAGACCCTGTTGGCTTATGCTTGTTATTCTATCACTTTGGAAATAAAGTCTTTATTAAGTCTAGATTTAATAAAGACTAGAACTTGAGAATCATTTATTCCACATTTGAGTATGATTTCAATCATTTCATGTTATTTCATGGACACTTACTAGAATTAATACTTAGACCTACAATGTAGAGTCACCTATAATCTAGCTTAAGTCTTGACTCTCATTCCTGTTTCTAAAATGTAGAACTTGTCAGTGGCTCCTGGTTGGCTACACAATGACTAAAGTAGAACAACTCTGATTCTTTTCTGTGTATAATGTGTCCTAACACACACCAACTGAGGCCTCTTATGGAGTCTAGACTGGCCTTTTTGAAAGCCTTGCAAACTTGTTTTTTTCCTAAAACAGCCTCCACATCTCCCCCACGGTCAGGTCGCTTGCTGTTGTTCACTTTGTTAAAGCCAATGAGCCTTCCAGATGCGCTTATAAATACCCTGCACTTATAAACACCCTGCTGTGTGCACTGAGATCAATGCCTTACTGAATATAACCTCTTAGTTTACAAGGAGGACAGTTAGCCAGGAGAAGGGAAGGACCTCACTAAGCAGAATAAGGGAGAAGAGGATGCCCAGCTCTCATTCCTGCCTCTGAGGAACCTATCTCTATGTGGAGATTGTTAAGACAGATGCCTGAGAAAAGCTCAGCAGAGTCAGGGTTTAGAGGGTTTTAATACAGGATAGTAAGTGCTGACAGAGAAGGCAACGGCAACCCACTCCAGTACTCTTGCCTGGAAAATCCCATGGACGGAGGAGCCTGGTAGGCTGCAGTCCATGGGGTCGCTAAGAGTTGGACACGACTGAGGGACTTCACTTTCACTTTTCACTTTCATGCATTGGAGAATGAAATGGCAACCCACTCCAGTGTTCTTGCCTGGAGAACCCCAGGGATGATGGAGCCTGGTGGGCTGCCGTCTGTGGGGTCGCACACATGACTGAAGTGACTTAGCAGCAGCAGCAGTAAGTGCTGAATGTAAAGTGGAAGTGGCAGCTGGAGACTTTCACTGAAGTTGGAAAGCTCCCTGTGCCCAGGGCTGGGCGGGCAGTGCCCTGGGGGCCTGCAGGCTGACCAGGTGCATGGAGGCTGAGAAGAGAACCCAGTCCTTTGCTGAAGCAAGAGTAGAAAATCAGGTATGGAGGGAGGAGGAAGCAGGGCTGTGAGAACAGCAGGCACGTCCTCACCTGGAGGAGGTGGAGTGTGCAGCAGGGAGAAGCTGGAAATTCTTTCTGCCAGGTTCTGTGTTAGTTTCTAGGACTGTGTCTGTCCAGGCTGCTCTCACAGGAGACCAGTGCTTGGTGGCTTAGAAATAACAGAAGTTTTTCTCTCATGGTTTTGGAGGCTGGGAAAGTCCAAGTCAGGGTGCTGAAAGATTCAGTCTGCTGAGAGTCCGATTCCTGCGGCCTCACGTGGTGGCAGAGGTGAGGGAGCCATGTGGTTCCTTTTATCAGGGCACTAATCCCTTTCATTCAGGCTCCATCCTCATGACCTGGTCCCTCCCGATGGCCCCACCTCCTATTACCAACACAGTGGGGATTAGGTCTCAATGTATGACTTTTGAGGAGAAAAGCATTCAGTCTATAGCAAGTTGTCACAGATGGGGGTGATCAAAGAATAGAAATTAAATTTCTCACATTTCTTGAGGCTACAGGTTCAAGGTGTGGGTGGTTTGGTTTCTCCTGAGACCTCTCTCCTTGGCTTCTGACCACATGCCCCTTGCTGTGTCCTCACACAGTCGGGGTTTTCTCTAGTAGCAGTGAGCAGGGGCTACTCTCTAGCTGTGATGCATGGACTTCTCATTGTGGTGGCTTCTCTCATTGCAGAGCCCAGGCTTTATCATGTGTGGGCTTAGTAGTTGCGGTTTCTGGGCCCCAGAGCACAGGCTCAGTAGTTGTGGTGCATGGGCTGAGGTGCTTTGCACATGTGGGAGCTTCCTGGACCAGGGAGGGATCCCGTGTCTCCTGCACTGGCAGGTGGATTCTTTGCCACTTAGCCAGCAGGGAAGCCCCCATTTGTATATTTTTGCTTATATGTCTGTTGCCTTAGGAGACTGACCTAAGAAAACATTGGTATAATTTATGTCACAGAATGTTTTGCCTATAATCTCTACTGGGAGTTTTATGGTGTCACATCTTATGATTAAGTATTTAAGCCATTTTGAGTTTATTTTTGTGCATGGTGGGGGGGTGTGTTCTAACTTTATTGATTTCATGCTTGTGTCTCTGTCCTTGTATCTTAGTCTCTTCATCTAAGCATACCAGTCAGATTAGATTAGATTCAGTATAATTAAGGGTAATGATTACCTTTTTAAAGTCCATGACACCAAATTCTAAGGTACTGACTACTAAGGTGACAACATATGAATCTGAGGGGATGTGATTGATTTACAGCAGGTCCAGAATAGCAAAGTAGAGACTTCAGCAGAGTCAGCAAATGAGAGAGGGAGGCCTGTGAGGAGCTCTGGGCTCTGGACACTAGGAGCTGGCTAGAAGCTGGGATTCCACATCCACTAAGTGAGCGTTGTTAGACTTTGGTGGAACCTGCCCTTGTATAAAACATGCTTAGTGTTGGGGTGATAAAAGAGTGGTGGAGATGGATGGTGGTGATGGTTGCACATCAGTGTGAATGTACTTAATGCCGCTGACTTGTATGCTTAAAACAGCAGAAACAGTAAATTTCATGTTAGGTATATTGTAACACACATACAAACCTGAATAGTGGCACAGAATCCTTGAGAACAAGAGGCAACAGGGCAGATGACACATGGCATGGTCTCCAGCTCTCTGATCTGACCCCCCTTTCCCAGCCTCTCCCGTTCATGCCTTGATGAATTTTCCCTTAGAGAAGTGCCTGTGTCTTGCCATGAGTTCAATGACAAGAGCTCGTGCTGTGACAGTGATTCCCCACCCCCACCCTCCTGGCATCATGAGTAGCTCAGCCTCCTTGTTCCCAGCACCCGACCCTGAGTTCACAAATGTGTGTCACCCCGTCTTGTGTGCATCTGCACAAGTTCTCCATCAAGGCAGGAACAGATTCTGCTGGTCATTGCATCCATGTCACAGGGAAGGAGAGCAAGGCATTTTGGTGCTAAGGACAGTGTGCTGATCACAGAAGTTCTCCTGAGTTCTTTTTAAAACACTGGAGATAATTATAAAATCCTCTCAAATATTTTGAGTATACCGCTTTGGATATATACTTGATAGAAGCAAGCTTAAGACTTGTTTTTAAACCACATTCTCTCAGTTCTGTTCAGTTCAGTTTAGTCGTTCAATCGTGTCCAACTCTTTGCGACCCCATGAACTGCAGCAAGTCAGGCCTCCCTGTCCATCACCAACTCCCAGAGTTCACTCAGACTCACATCCATCGAGTCAGTGATGCCATCCAGCCATCTCATCCTCTGTTGTCCCCTTCTCCTGCCCCCAATCCCTCCCAGCATCAGAGTCTTTTCCAATGAGTCAACTCTTCGCATGAGGTGGCCAAAGTACTGGAGTTTCAGCTTTAGCATCATTCCTTCCAAAGAACACCCAGGACTGATCTCCTTCAGAATGGACTGGTTGGATCTCCTTGCAGTCCAAGGGACTCTCAAGAGTCTTCTCCAACACCACAGTTCAAAAGCATCAATTCTTCGGCGCTCAGCTTTCTTCACAGTCCAACTCTCGCATCCATACATGACCACTGGAAAAACCATAGCCTTGATTAGACGAACCTTTGTTGGCAAAGTAATGTTGCTGCTTTTCAATATGCTATCTAGGTTGGTCATAACTTTCCTTCCAAGGAGAAAGTGTCTTTTAAATCATGACTGCCATCACCATCTGCAGTGATTTTTGAGCCCCCCAAAATAAATTCTGACACTGTTTCCACTGTTTCCCCATCTATTTCCCATGAAATGATGGGACCAAATGCCATGATCTTAGTTTTCTGAATGTTGAGCTTTAAGCCAACTTTTTCACTCTCCTCTTTCACTTTCATCAAGAGGCTTTTGAGTTCCTCTTCACTTTCTGCCATAAGGGTGGTGTCATCTGCATATCTGAGGTTATTAATATTTCTCCCGGCAATCTTGATTCCAGCTTGTGCTTCTTCCAGCCCAGCGTGTCTCATGATGTACTCTGCATATAAGTTAAATAAGCAGGGTGACAATATACAGCCTTGACGTACTCCTTTTCCTATTTGGAACCAGTCTGTTGTTCCATGTCCAGTTCTAACTGTTGCTTCTTGACCTGCATATAGGTTTCTCAAGAGGCAGGTCAAGTGGTCTGGTATTCCCATCTCTCAGAATTTTCCACAGTTTATTGTGATCCACACAGTCAAAGGCTTTGGCATAGTCAATAAAGCAGAAATAATGTTTTTCTGGAACTCTCTTGCTTTTCCATGATCCAGCAGATGTTGGCAATTTGATCTCATTCTCTAGGGAAACTTAAAGCAGGGAGCGTGAAAGCAATTTAGGAAACCACTCAGCAGCAACTGGAGAGTGTTTTCAAGTCAGAGAATTGGATAGAACCATATGCTGTGAGATATGGTGGTTGTGTGGAAGCTTAGTCATGGGGAGGGTTTTGTATTACAAATGAATGACTCACATGTCTGCTTGCCATTAACAGTTTCCTTCAGTCATGAATTTATATCCAAGGTCATTGAGGCTCATGACTTTTATAGCTTTATGCTGTGAACACAGTGGATTCTATCAGCTACAGAAGGTGAGGGCCTTATGTGAAGTGATGCAGTCTCATCTGTGTCCAGTCATGGATCCCATCCTGGTTCAGCCCCACATCACTAGACCCCTGCCTCCTGCATCATCAGATCTTGGGGTCTGTCCTGATAAGACTCCCACGCTGCTGTCTACACAGCTCACCCTCTTGTCTACACAGCTCACCCACCTGCTCCAGCCCTTCATGGATACACCTCCCCCCCCACCACCTCCACCCACCACCACTCTGCCACCACCACATTCATAAAGCAGCTCCAGGTCCTTAAACAAACAGGCTTCCTTGCTGTCTGCTCCCATCAGCCTTTCCAGTTCGTCCCCACACCCACTCGGTGTCCAGCTGGGCTGGCTCTGTGGGGGTCCTTTCTCACCCCTGTCTGTCTGTACACACCGGTCCCTCTGTCCCAGAGCCAGGGAGCAGTGCGCCAGGACACAGAAGGAAGGTGGAGGATGGGACCTGCCATTCCCTCCTGATCCTCCAGGGGGCGCCCGTGCCCTCTGTCTGCCCACAGCCCTCAGTGGGTGCACTTGACCATTTATGAGTCCCCCTGCCACCCGCTGTAGCTCAGTTTGGAAAGAATCTGCCTGCAGTGCAGGAGACCCGGGTTCGACTTCTGGGTCGGGAAGATCCCCTGGAGAAGGAAATGGCAACCCGCTCTAGTATTCTTGCCTGGAAAATCTCATGGACAGAGGAGCCTGTCGGGCTACAGTCCATGGGATTGCAAGAGTCAGACACGACTTAGCCACTAAACCACCACCACCACCTGCCACCCATAAACTATGAATGCAGGAAGACACCTCAGCCCAGCCTGTTCTTTCCAAGGAACTCTGCACCTGCTGTGCCTTCTTCCAGGATGTTTCCCCACTTAGTCTCAGGGCTCCCGTGTCTCCACATCTAAGACAGCAGCTGCCCTTCTTTTTCCTTCAGAGCACAGGTCACAGCCCAATAGTGGGTTTTTTATGCTTGCTCACTGTGTCCTCTACACGGTGCAGAGTATTGTCTTCCATCTTGACCTATATGGGTGGATCCTCAGCACTTAGGACAGTGCCTGGCTCCTCAGCAAACCTCTGCCGATTGAATGAACGGAGGTGGGGCCTCTGTCTTACTTGTATCACCTCCAGCGCAAGATGCGTCCCCTTTTAATAGAGCCCTTATATAGGATTATATGTGGGATTATAGGATTAACACAGACTATATTGGAATAACTGTTATACAACTGGTTGCTGACTCAGTCATTTCTATGGCATGACTTGGAAATCTTTAAAAACTTGGAAAATAGTGTATTCTTCTCGTGATTTGGATAAAAGCATCATTTAGGAAAAATTCAAAGCCATTAACTGATCTCTTCATTGTAATTATTTGTATTACCTCATCTGTGATGGGATGTTAGGAAGAAAACATCTTAAAACTTTTGGGTTGGTTCATCTTGGACACAATACCCTGTCAGATTTGATTAACATCCACCTTTAGAGATTATTGGCAGGTAATTATGAATTAAGGAGAAACAATTCTGATTCAGTATTAAGTTTTTAGTACTAAGTTTGAACAAGTTTTAGTCAAGAAACTTAGGTATGAACGCTGAACTAACACATGTCAAAGTATAAAAATGAATCATTTTAGACTTAGCAAAGGGATGGTGTGTGTGTTTACATCCCAGGGTCTTGTTTCTGATCATAGACTCAGTGCCCACAGTGTCCCCTTAAGAGTTTTCTGACCTGATGCTCGTGGCTAGGGAAGAGTGGAAAAGAAAGCTGACATTTGCTGAGTAGATTGATGGTTTGATTTCTCAGAACACATGGGTGAGTTGTAATTGATGTTCTAAGGTGAAGAAACTGAGGTTTAGTCACTTGTCTGATGTCGTCTGTCTCATGAGAGGGACTGAGCTGCAGTCTGCTGCCTCCAGACTCTATCTGACTCACTCACAGGCTGAGCTCTGGCCCAGGTTCCTGAGATTTGTTCTGCAAGGGCCTTGGGCTCCCAGAGTACCTGCCTGGAGCCCTGCCTGTGGTCACTGGGGCCCCAGGCTCACCCACTTGCTTCCCTGGAGGGGTTGTGGACCCTGTGGAATGACACTGGGCCTGAGTCCCTTGGGGTCTACATTTGAAATGTAGGAGTAGTTTTTTTTTTTTTTTTTTTTTTTAAACTGTGAAAACAATTTAAGGTTGAATAGTGAGGGGTGTTGGAGAAGGCAATGGCAACCCACTCCAGTACTCTTGCCTGGAGAATCCCATGGACGGAGGAGCCTGGTAGGCTGCGGTCCATGGGGTCGCTAGGAGTCAGACACCACTGAGTGACTTCACTTTCACTTTTCACTTCCAAGCATTGGAGAAGGAAATGGCAACCCACTCCAGTGTTCTTGCCTGGAGAATCCCAGGGACGGGGGAGCCTGGTGGGCTGCCGTCTATGGGGTCGCACAGAATTGGACACAACTGAAGCGACTTAGCAGCAGCAGCAGTGAGGGGTGTCTTGACTAAGAGAACTGGTGGGTGCTCTGAGCCATTGGGTGATTTCCACTGTGATTTGGGCCATTTGGATTCTGTTCTTTTACTTTCATAGGTGGAAGGTGTTCACTCCAAATGAAAGAAGACTTGCTTCCTGAATGGAATTGGGAATATTGTAGTGACTGATAGAGGCAACTCTGGCATTCATTTTCTATCTAACATTCTTTGGGAACAAGTGTCTAGCAAATGCACTCTGGCAAAGATTACCAAGAATCTATTAATTTTTTGTTGTGAATATTTGCCTCATTAATTATAAATAATCACCTAGAAAGCTGTCTAAGAATGTACACATTTTTAAATGACATGGATCCCTTTTCTCGCATTCCCAGATAGAAATAAAATAGTGTTTTAGTTTAGTCAAGTTTTGAAATCTCAGTATTACTCAGTTGTTTTCCTTAATGAAACATGTAAATAATTGTTAAACTGAGTTTTAGAGGAAAAAACTTAGCTGTTTTTGTCTCCTTCAGTAGACTGGTTTTAAGAATTTTTTTATAGCACTAGATTCAAATTTGCTGCTGATAAATTTAAGAACCTAGTTGGATGAATTGATTTGTGTTTACTTAATTTGTATTATTGATTTGGTATTTAAACTAAAGATCTTTCACTGCTGCGTGGTCTTTGTCTCACTGTTTTCAAAATATAGGGTTTCATTGAGGCACCCCATTAATGTGCTTTTGCTTACTGTGCCTTTTACATTTGTAGGTGTGTCCATCAGGCCTTGAAGGAGAAGATCACAATCTTAGTCACGCATCAGTTGCAGTACCTAAAAGATTCAAGTCAGATTCTGATATTGAAAGATGTAAGTAATTTCTAGAAATCCGTGGAATTGCTAGCACTCAGGTGTGTTGAAAGACAGACCTCCCTGCGGGTTACTCTCCTGGGTTTATGGTAAATGCCCTCTTCTCCCTCAGTTTTTTGCCTCCTTCTTCTCAGAGCTGGTGTTCATGCCTTGGAGGATGAACCTAAAGCCCTATAGAAATGTCACTGTTACACTCTAAGCCACATAAACCCTAAAGTGTATAAAAGTGCAACCACAGGGTTATTGAATCATCACTATTCTAATGAAATTTGTTAAGGGAAATGTTACAGTTTTATTTAGAACATTTTACTTTCTTCTTCCATGACTTAAGTCAAAGTGTATCACTTAGAAATTAGAGATTCTACGATCTGTTGGTATCCAGGTGATTGTCATACATAATTTGTCTAAAGAGCATCTTCCATTAGCTCTAGAAGCGAGGTTGGGTATCCGAGCATCCAGGTCAGAGACATCCTCTCTGCTGGTGTCTCCAGTTGCTGGTCTCCCTGCCCAGGTCTCTATGTGCCCAATACGTGTGGGAGCCTGTGCAACAGGAGGACAAGGCCCTGCCTTCATGGGGACCCTGTTCTTATGGGGAGGATGTGACAAAGAAGGTGACATCCTGGCTGCCTCACAGGGTTTGAGTGACATGAAGGTGGGGGCCACACAGTCACCTGGGGGAGGGAGTCTGAGGCAGGGGGTCCTAAGGAAGGAGTTGACCTGGCAGGTTGGAGGAACAGCAGGAAGACCAGAGTGTCTAAGGAGTGACCAGGGCAATGGGAGGGAGCTGGTCTCCGAGCAGTGGGCAGCGAACCCGGAAGTGGGATGGAAGTCTTGGATATTCCAGATCAAAGGAGGGATGTGATCTGATGTGGGAGTTAAGAGATTCCTCTGATGGTCACTGGAGGGGTGACAGAAGAAGCAGTTAGGAGCCTTAGTAAAGCTGAGGAGACAGAAGTGTGGGCTCAGGTTAGAGATTCAGTTTCTAGAGCTGCTGTATCACAGCACCGCAAGCTGGGTGACCGCAGGAGTTTATTGTCTCCTTGTTCTGGAGGCTACAAGTCCCAAATCCAGGTGATGGCAGGGCCGTGTTCCCACCAGAGGCTCCAGGGAGAATCCTTCCTTCCAGCCTCTGGTGTTCACGGGCCTTCCTTGGTGTTCCTTGGCTTCCAGCTGCAGCACTGTGGTGTCTGCCTCTGATGTCACATGGCCTTTGTCCCCGTGTCAGTCTGGGTCTCTTCTATTCTCATAATGACATCGGTCTTACTGACTTTAGGTCACCCTGCTCCAGTGTGACCTCATCTTAACTCGATTACATCTGCGAAGACCCTGTATCCAAATAAGGTCACGTCCACAGGTGTCATGTTTGAGCACATCTTTTTAAGGAGGGAGCACCATCCAACCCACAACTCCTAGCATGGCTGGGTGTGGGGTGGAGACTAGTGAGAAGTGTTCAGACTTGGTGGTCGTCCGATGCTTCACTCCTTGGCTTGTTTGCCTCTGGGTCTCAGCGCCTTTGTTGTTAACCCCTGACTGTTCCACAGGCCCTTGGTCAGATCCCTGACTTCTGAAACGAATCTCTACTCTAAGAAAGATTATTAAAGTACAGAACCCCTGCCTATCTAGGAGCGGTTCCATGTGTCAGCCCTTCTCCACTCTAGGGGTAGGCTAAGGGTTCTCAAGTTTGAGAGCAGTTGATTTCATGTGCAGAGAGGGCAATTCTAGTGTGTAAACCCCAATGTTGATAGTGTTATGAGCACAGGATCAGTGGGCAGGAGTATAACCTATTTCGCCCATCTCTAGATGTTTTGGGGTCCCCCTAGTGTTTCCTTTGAGGATACTACCCCCAATTTTAGTATTAATAAAACAACTATTTGTCCACTGGTGAGCACCCCTGCATGAGTTGGGGTCCATCCTCACTGTCGGGTCCCTCTCTTCACAGCAGATGGGGGATGGCTGTCCCTTCATCCCCCCAGAATTGTCAGTGCTTGACTGTTGAGTGAAATTGCTGTCTTTGTACCACCCATCATTTAAATTTCCATATTACAGATTTGATGTGGTGAGTGGTAATTTCACTAAAGAAGTGTGTGAATTTCCCCTCCCAAGTGGAACATGACATAATATATCCTGTATCTTTTTCTGGTTCTGCAGTATCAGATGGTACCCAGATGCTTCCCTGCATTTCTCCCAGTGGACCCCCTCAGGGGAGAGTGTGAGAGGGGTCCCAATGAGGGTCCTGGTCATCTCCCTCCACCTGAGCTGCCTCAACCAGAGCTGCTTCTCATTTGATGAGTTTTGCATCCTGAGATTTTTTTCCCCTAATGTTTTATTTGCTACTGAGGGAATCAGCTGAGTCTGGTTTCACGGGGTCAGAAAATAGTAAAACATCTGCAGACATTATCTTATATGAATTTGAAAGGGAGAGAAACTATGCAAGGATATGTCACATGTGTTCAAAGAAAATTATTTGATTGGTTATATTTTAAGCAGTTGCCTGATTTGGGGAAGCCTAGTTGGCTGCTTATGGTTGGTCATTCCTAAGTTTTTTCTCAGATCTGAGTGCATTGATTCTGGCTTAGGTTTTGGTTTGTGGGCACAGACTGCCAAGGCTTTAGAGCCACTCCAGTCCTATGGCTTCCTTGTTTAATTACTTTATCAGGTGGAATATTGAATTTTCAGTTGGGAACTTGCTAAGTGTGTGGGGGCAGTTGTAGAGACCAGAGAGAGGCCTCTCATGGGTTTGCTGTCCGGGGCTGGTTCCTATTATCCCAGCCGGGCACATGATAGTGCGACAGTGACAGTGGTCAGTGGAGATTTCATGAGAGACTCTTACCCATATGCAGATGTGCTTGTGCCCACCTCTGGGTTAAGTTTAAATTCCTTTCCTGGAATTGTCACATGAGGCTTCTCTCAATTCCCATGTTGTCTAAAAAGACTGTGCTGGTCCTCCCACCAACCTCTGTACTTCTTGCTTCCCTAAGTGCCCAGGGTAGTCGTGTCAGTGGCCTCCATTTTAACACATGAGAACATGTTTCTTTCACATCCCCCAGCACCTGACACAGGGACAGGGTTTGGCAGAGAACACAATGCTCAGTTCTGTACTGAGTTGACTGAACTAGATTTCTCAACAAGAATTCTAGACCCAGGCATCATTTTTTTTCCTTCAAAAATCATAATTTAAGACCAGATAACTTTTTTGATTAGTATTTAGGTTGGTTTAATATTATCAAATATAAGTTAATTCCTCTCAATTTTTTTTTTTTTTTTAATTTTAGGGCAAAATGGTGGAAAGAGGAACTTACTCTGAGTTCCTGAAATCCGGGGTAGATATTTTTTCCCTTTTTGAGAAGGGGAATGAGCAGTCTGAACCATCTCCAGTTCCAGGAGCTCCCACTGTGATCTCTGAGTCTTTGGTTCAGTCTCTCCAGTCTCCCAGACCCTCATTGAAAGATGCAGCTCCAGAGGACCAAGAAGTGAGTTTCTCATCCTGCAGTGTGCCCGGGTCTGTGTGCTCTTGGTGGCCTCGTGGACCTTCAGTCTTCTTGTGACATCTTCATTTGTCCCAAAGTAGACCCTAAGTTCCCAAAGTCTTGTTCCATGGAATTAGTCGAGTTAGAAGAGCATGAGGGGAGCAAGCCTGCTTGGGGTTCCCCTTTGGGTGTAGGATGGAGAATCTTATGGAGAGTAGTAGCAGGTGCCGTGCTATGAATTTCGGAGTGCATGTGGCTCACACTGATTGTGAGCCACATCAGTTTACCTTAGTTACATCCTAGTCATGCTGGTGGCCCCTGGCTTCCCTTATGCATCCAGAGGCTTAATGTGAAGACCCCCTGAGACTGAGTCCTGCTGTTGCCACGTTAAATTAGCTACTTTTCCTATATGTTGGAATGTTCTGGCACTGCAGGTGACTGATGGTAGTGTTTTGCCTCAGTGTCAGATGGTTTGTGATAGGTCAGAGGTAATGTGGGCAAAGGACCTGACACATGGTAAACACTTTGGTGTTAGTTCCCATCCTCCTTTCTTACCCTTCACGACCAAGAACCACGTCTTATCAACCTTGAACCCCAGTGGCCAAGGCAGAGCCTAGGACACACTAGGCTCCTGTGATGTTGTAATGCATTCTAAGTCCTCCAGACAGAGATGAGGAAATGCACTAGATCTCCCATAAAAACATACACAGATATTCCCTTGATAGCCAAACCCTCAACATCCAAACCCAAGAGCCTGGAATGGTTCTATAAGTATTCAGATTAGCTGTTCACTTTCTAAACTCAGGAATCACTCTCTGAAACTTAGGAACCAAATAGATTCAGACCATATGCTTGCAGTGTGCTATCCAAACTCATATTACTCCAGCTCTCTCTGTGAACTCAGTTTACTGTACTTGGCTAGTATTTTGAGCCCCAATTATGTTTTATGTTTCTGTCATTGAATGACACAAGTCATCTAGAGGGATACATTAGCTCCATATCATTTTATGTGTTATCTTAGATCAAACTTCTGCATTTATATGTTAATTGATTTTGTTGTGTGTTAGTTGAGAGTCATGATGTATTTTAAGCAAAAGTACCCAACGCTGAATGAATGAACTCATGCGAATAACATTTCCTTATTTCTAACAGATTCCTAGAAGTAGGATGGCTGAGTCCAAGTGTAAACACATATGTAGTTTGGCCAGATATCCCCACACCTTTCTCTGTAGGAGGTGGACCATCCTGCACTCCTACCAGTGTATGAGATGTGTGTTTCCCACAGCTTTGCAGTGGAGGACATTGCTGAGCTTTTGAAATTTGGGATTCATTTTTTAAAATTTCACCTCTTACTGCCATTTTTCCATTCTAGACTGAGAATATACAGGTTATACTACCTCTGGAGGACCATTTGGAAGGAAAAGTTGGTTTTAAGACATATGTGAATTACTTCACAGCTGGTGCTGACTGGCCTGTCATCATCTTCCTTATGCTAGTCAACATCACAGCTCAGGTACGTAAGGGCGTTTATTTTGGTTTGTGCACTCAGCTTGATATTTATATACTATTTATACTGTGTTTTATAATTATTTATTTATATATGATGGGGAACACGTGTACACCCATGGCAGATGCATGTTGATGTATGGCAAAACCAATACAATATCGTAAAGTAAAAAAAAAAATAATAATAATAATAAATTAAAAAAAAACAAAAACAAACAAAAAAATAAAATATAATATAATTATTTTTAAATATATATATTAAGAAATTTATCTCAAAGACTTTGCTCATGCAGCTGTGGGCCTATCTGGGCGAATGTGAAATCTGAAAGGCAGACCTGCAGACTGAAACCTTAGACAGGAGCTGACCCTGATGTCTTGAGACATAATTTCTTCCTCCTCTAGGAAGCCTCAGGGTTTGCTCTTCAAGCCTTCATCTGACTGGACGAAGCCACCACAGTGTTGAGGGTGGTCTCCTCTCCTGAAGTTCTGATGATGGATGTGAACCACATCCACAAAATACCTTCACAGCAACATCTAGATGGGTGTTTGGTTGAATCACTGGAGACTGACCTAGCCAAGCTGACACCCAGAACTGACCATCACTGTACCTGTCAAGCTTTTTCTTTGAAAAAAATCCAAACATATGTACTGTTATTACTGCCTTTTGCAGTCCACTTGGATTTGCATTGATGTACATTATATTTGGGGAGCAAAGTCTTCTAGGGAAAAGGGGATTTCTTTTAAAGATATTAACATGTAAGATGCCCTCCCCTGACCTGTGGTCATCTAGGGTATGGGGTTTGGTGCAGACCTGAGGCGGAAGGACCGTCTCCATGTTCTGGAGCCTTTCCATCCCCCATCCTAGTAAGTGGGGTGCGAGGTTCAGTGATGTCAGTGTGTGAGTGACTGCTGTTTCCTGCTCCAGGTTGTCTACGTCCTGCAGGACTGGTGGCTTGCATTCTGGTGAGTGATTCCTGGTCTGACCCAAAGTGCTGTGAAATCTACACAAAGCCCCCTTTCCCACAGAGTCAGGGGGAGAGATGGGGCAAGTTCAGCCTCCTCTTCTGACCCTCATGTAGTTTCCCTGAAGAAAGATGAAAGTTCCTGTGGGTGGTGTGTGATCCCCTCATGGTCTCTCCACATATCCCTCCCTTTAGCAGCTTCTTCACAGACAATTCTTTTTCTTTTTTTGAACTTTTAATATTGTATTGGGATATGGCCGATCAACAATGTTATGATAGGTTCATATGAACAGTCAAGGGATGCAGCCACACATATATACGTACCCATTTTCCCCCAAACTTCCATCCCATACAGGCTGCCGCATAACACTGGGCAGAGTTCCATGTGCTATACAATAAGCCCTCGTTGGTTACCTGTTTTAAACAGCAGTGTGTGCATGAGCATCCAAACATTCTATCTATCCTTCCCCTTGGCAACCAGAAGTTCATTTTCTAAGTCTGTCTTCACAGATAATTTTGAAAACTGAAAGTCATGATTCAGATTTTTAAAAGGGAGACACACAGAGGGCCTTGTGAGCTGGGAAACACTTTCTAGCATAAAATACATTTCTTGAATTGAGGTAATTTTTTGTGATATTTGTATAAATTCTATGTATATCTATAGTGTAATATTTTTTATTTCCTCTTCCATAGGGCGAATCTACAAAGTGGGCTGTATTCTAGGGTATTAGTAAAAGAAGATGAAGATGTAGTGTTTGTTCTGAACTGGTACTTAAGAGTTTATTCAGGTAAAGTTGGGTCATCTGCTCTATAATACCAGAGTTTAAGGTGCTTACAATGACTCTGCATGAGCAAGAGGACTTGCAGAGTAATTCAGTAATGTCTTAATAGATTAAGTATATGAATCATGTTTACTCTGTGAATTAATTAGAATAGTTATTTTAAAGATCTACTAGAAGAAAAGAGGTTGAATGGAGACTCTTAAGTTGGTCCATACTGGATTGTGGTAGTTAAACCAGGATTGAATATTGAGAAAATCAGCTACTGGAAATATGTAGCTACTGTGTATTCTAAAAGGTGCTTTAACTAAATCTTATATCGCTGTATGGATGGGTAAGGGGATTAGAAATGGATCCCCATCCCGTTGTTCTGATTCTGTATGAATAAACCTTGGCTTTTATTGATGTTGGATGAAATCCTCTGGCAGCATGGACCCCAGATAAAAGCATTATTCCCTCCCAGGTATGCAAAGCTCCCATTTCCACACTGCTCATCTCCTGGGCTTCACTAATAACTTGAGAAGCTAAGCAGGGGAAGTCCAGTGTCTGGAATTAGGATTCCTTCTCTTTCTTACCCTGAGATCACAGTGTTATCTCCTCCCCAACTGTGTGATTAATTGAAAATTTGGCTTGCCAGACTAATATTATCATGACTATCTCTATTCACAAGAGTATTTAGAATATATATTGCATAGCATTCAGTTCTGTTCAGTTGCTCAGTCATGTCCGGCTCTTTATGACCCCATGAATCGCAGCACGCCAAGCCTCCCTGTCCATCACCAACTCCCGGAGTTCACTCAGACTCACGTCCATCAAGTCAGTGATGCCATCCAGCCATCTCATCCTCTGTCATCCCCTTCTCCTCCTGCCCCCAATCCCTCCCAGCATCAGAGTCTTTTCCAATGAGTCAACTCTTCGCATGAGGTGGCCAAAGTACTGGAGTTTCAGCTTTAGCATCATTCCTTCCAAAGAACACCCAGGGCTGATCTCCTTTAGAATGGACTAGTTGGATCTCCTTGCAGTCCAAGGGATTCTCAAGAGTCTTCTCCAACACCACAGTTCAAAAGCATCAATTCTTCAGTGCTCAGCTTTCTTCACAGTCCAACTCTCACATCCATACATGACCACTGGAAAAACCATAGCCTTGATTAGATGGACCTTTGTTGGCAAAGTAATGTCTCTGCTTTTGAATATGCTATCTAGATTGGTCATAACTTTCCTTCCAAGGAGTAAGCCTCTATTAATTTCATGGCTGCAGTCACCATCTGCAGTGATTTTGGAGCCCCAAAAAATACAGTTTGACACTGTTTCCACTGTTTCCCCATCTATTTCCCATGAAGTGATGGGACCAGATGCCATGATCTTCATTTTCTGAATGTTGAGCTTTGAGCCAACTTTTTCACTCTCCTCTTTCACTTTCATCAAGAGGCTTTTTAGTTCCTCTTAACTTTCTGCCATAAGGGTGGTGTCATCTGCATACCTGAGGGTATTGATATTTCTCCCAGCAATCTTGATTCCAGCTTGTGCTTCTTCCAGCCCAGCATTTCTCATGATGTACTCTGCATATAAGTTAAATAAGCAAGGTGACAATATACAGCCTTGACGCACTCCTTTTCCTATTTGGAACCAGTCTGTTGTTCCATGTCCAGTTCTAACTGTTGCTTCCTGACCTGCATATAGGTTTCTCAAGAGGCAGGTCAGGTGGCCTGGTATTCCCATCTCTTTCAGAATTTTCCACAGTTTATTGTGATCCACACAGTCAAAGGCTTTGGCATAGTCAATAAAGCAGAAATAGATGTTTTTCTGGAATTCTTGTGCTTTTTCAGTGATCCATCGGATGTTGGCAATTTGATCTCTGGTTCCTCTGCCTTTTATACAACCAGCTTGAACACCTGGAGTTCACGGTTCACATATTGCTGAAGCCTGGCTTGGAGAATTTTCAGCATTACTTAAATTAGCTACTTGTATAATTATCTGTCTTATATGTTTTATTAGGACTTGTAATTGAATTAGGCAAGCCTAGAATGAAACTGTAGTTTACACTTATTTTTTTCCCCTGTGTTATTTCTATTTAGTGAGAGGAAAACAGTGATTTTTACACTTTTCTTTAGAAATGTATTTTTTGAAAGCATTGAACTCTTAGAGAATATACTTTATGCATACATATATATATGTATGTTTTCTATTCTGTATTTTATATATGTAGCCCTCTATACAAATTTGATTTATAGAATAAAATACACAGTATCTTTTTAAACTGCCTGCCATGCTTTAGCATGGTTTGGGATCAGACAGAGATCTTGTGCTGAGTGATGTTTCTTTATTTCAGGGTTAACTGTGTCTACTGTCCTTTTTGGCATCACACGGTCTCTGTTGATATTCTACATCCTTGTTTATTCTTCACAAACTTTGCACAACAAAATGTTGGAGACCATTTTAAGATCTCCGGTATTGTTCTTCAATAGAAATCCAATAGGTAAGTCAGACACCATATTTTTTAGTGAATATATCTTGTTAACACATTAAGTGCCTGGTTACATTTTCATATTTGAAAATGGAAGAGATGCTTTCAAGAAAATCACTGTGTGTGTTTATTCATTTTCTAAAAAAAGCTTCACTGATAATTTTTCCTGCCAGAGAAAATCTGAATATAGGAGCATATAAGCTTTTATTCCAATTTATACATGTCTGTAAAACTACATGACTGTTTACTTTGCAGGATGATTTAGGAGTCCATTTTTTATGTGGCATATGAAACACCTAACGGATGATGCAAACGTGTTGAAATGTTTTTGACTAGTTGTTGAAACGTTGGCTGTGTTACATAGTGTTAAGCTAACTAGGAAGGACTTTCTTCCAGGAAAATCTCTACTGACGACAGGCTGTGTGTTTCTTTCTTTCATTGTCCATCCATTTCTGGGACCACAGAACTCTGACATGTGCCCTTATTTTGAGTTTTACCTAAATGGTAATGTAAGATTAATTAAAATACAAGATCAGTGAAATATAAACATCCTCTTCAATAAAATCAACACTCTAGTTTTACAATGGACTTTTGGTTACATTTAGGAGGTCTTGTGGTTTATAGCAGGTGGATCCTCAGTGTTAAGAGTGTCCCTGAAGGTTTCACAGTGATTGCTTCCTCCTCCCTGAGGCCTTCGACCTGTCTTGCTAGTGAAGGTAGTCTCGTGACCTAGGTTCCTATGAAGAGTTAGTTCATTGGCCTACATGCCCACTCTGTTCATTTGGTTAGACTTGTGCTGAGGCACAGGGAGGCTTTGTTTTTGCAGGTGATGATTGACAGGGCCTGTTAATGCAGGGATGTGACTGGAGAGAGGACAGCAGTAGCCTTGGCCTGGCCATCAACTAGGTGTGTGATCAAGGCCAGAGTAGGTGGATACTACTGGGCAGGCAAATCTCCAGGCAGGATGTTGTCATGGTTATAAGTATGGACCCTGGAGCCAACTTCCTGGGTTCAGTCCTAGTGCTAGTTATTAATAGTGGTAGCCAGTTATAGTTATGTTAATACTTATATGCTAGTTATTTAATTTTTCTGTGTTTCAATTTTCTTACCTATAAAATGAGGATACTATTCACACACTTACCAATATCTTGACGTTGTGGGCATTAAGCAGGTTCATACATTCACAGCACTTAGCACAGGGTCAGTGCCTAATGAACCTTAGTGAGGATGATGGCATGGTGTCTGGGAACTTCTCTCCTGTGAAATGGGAATAACCTGTGCCCTTCCTGTTTCACAAGACTGTTGTGAGGATTAAATAAGAGTGTTTAGTGCAGCATCTTGTGTAGATTTATTCAACACATGTTCTTTAGTCCAGGCACTGTGAGGAGCACAGGATGCTAAACTGCAGAGGCCCACAGAATCTCATCTTATAATGAAGCTGGAGTGAGGAAGTGATTGGAAGAGTCTTTGCTATTACAGCTGTGAGGTCTCTCTACTTTGCCTGTTAATGTGAAAACTATAGTCATAAATTTGGGAGCATGAAGTGAGGCTGAATTTCTGTTATCACAGCCTCTGAGTGGTTGTGACCACTGTTAACCAGGCTCTTGATGACCTGTAGACTTCTCCAGATGCTAATTTATTCTTCAAGGATTTGGAACCAAGTTTAAATCTTTAAGATCACTCATCCTAGAGCAGCAGGCATAACAGTGTCTATCTTGTTTCCCCCTCCTGTGTCTATTATCAGAAATTCATTCCTTCAAGAAAATAGAAACCCAAATAAGTACTGCAAAGATAGGACCAAAGATTTAGGGGCATCAGTTATTTACTCTTTTAGCAGTATATTAAATTGAACTCTTCTCTGTGTTTATTTTCAAAACTAGAATTTTTAATAAATGATTTATTGTGGTCTTTGTTTCTGGTATGTGATGGCATGAAGAGAAAAACCACATCTAGTGGTATTACTTGTTACCAACTTCAAGCTTTCTCTGCTTGTCTCACAATGCCAGTAAGTCTTTTTTTTTTTTTTAATTTTATTTTATTTTTAAACTTTACATAACTGTATTAGTTTTGCCAAATATCAAAATGAATCCACCACAGGTATACATGTGTTCCCCATCCTGAACCCTCCTCCCTCCTCCCTCCCCATTCCATCCCTCTGGGTCATCCCAGTGCACCAGCCCCAAGCATCCAGTATCGTGCATCGAACCTGGACTGGCAACTCATTTCATACATGATATTTTACATGTTTCAATGCCATTCTCCCAAATCTTCCCACCCTCTCCCTCTCCCACAGAGTCCATAAGACTGTTCTATACATCAGTGTCTCTTTTGCTGTCTCGTACACAGGGTTATTGTTACCATCTTTCTAAATTCCATAGATATGCGTTAGTATACTGTATTGGTGTTTTTCTTTCTGGCTTACTTCACTCTGTATAATAGGCTCCAGTTTCATCCACCTCATTAGAACTGATTCAAATGTATTCTTTTTAATGGCTGAATAATACTCCATTGTGTATATGTACCACAGCTTTCTTATCCGTTCATCTGCTGATGGACATCTAGGTTGCTTCCATGTCCTGGCTATTATAAACAGTGCTGCGATGAACATTGGGGTACTCATGTCTCTTTCCCTTCTGGTTTCCTCAGTGTGTATGCCCAGCAGTGGGATTGCTGGATCGTAAGGCAGGTCTATTTCCAGTTTTTTAAGGAATCTCCACACTGTTCTCCATAGTGGCTGTACTAGTTTGCATTCCCAACAGTGTAAGAGGGTTCCCTTTTCTCCACACCCTCTCCAGCATTTATTACTTGTAGACTTTTGGATCGCAGCCATTCTGACTGGTGTGAAATGGTACCTCATAGTGGTTTTGATTTGCATTTCTCTGATAATGAGTGATGTTGAGCATCTTTTCATGTGTTTGTTAGCCATCTGTATGTCTTCTTTGGAGAAATGTCTATTTAGTTCTTTTGCCCATTTTTTGATTGGGTCATTTATTTTTCTGGAGTTGAGCTGTAGGAGTTGCTTGTATATTCTCGAGATTAGTTGTCAGTTGCTTCATTTGCTATTATCTTCTCCCATTCTGAAGGCTGCCTTTTCACCTTGCTAATAGTTTCCTTTGATGTGCAGAAGTTTTTAAGGTTAATTAGGTCCCATTTGTTTATTTTTGCTTTTATTTCCAATATTCTGGGAGGTGGGTCATAGAGGATCCTGCTGTGATGTATGTCAGAGAGTGTTTTGCCTATGTTCTCCTCTAGGAGTTTTATAGTTTCTGGTCTTACATTTAGATCTTTAATCCATTTTGAGGTTATTTTTGTGTATGGTGTTAGAAAGTGTTCTAGTTTCATTCTTTTACAAGTAGTTGACCAGAGTTCCCAGCACCACTTGTTAAAGAGATTGTCTTTAATCCATTGTATATTCTTGCCTCCTTTGTCAAAGATAAGGTGTCCATATGTGCGTGGATTTATCTCTGGGCTTTCTATTTTGTTCCATTGATCTATATTTCTGTCTTTTTGCCAGTACCATACTGTCTTGATAACTGTGGCTTTGTAGTAGAGCCTGAACTCACAATGCCAGTAAGTCTTACAGACAACATGTTAAGGCAAAGAATAATAACTTTATTTGGAAACCTGGCAGACTGAGAAGATGACAGACTGATATCTCAAAATAACCATCTTACTGGGGTCTGGATGCCTGGTTCTTTTACAGAACATAGGGGAGAGGAAGCGAGGAAGTGAAGTCAAAAGGCCAGTTATCTTGCACAATAAGAGGGCATTTTTTCTGCAGCCATTCACAGGTGGTGAGAGTCAGATTGTCTCCCTGTGAGCTGATGAAGGCCACTTTAGTTTAACATTCAGGCAGGAGGGCAGGGTTCCCTGACAAAAACAATGCATAGCAATGATCAAAGAAACAGATCCAGCGTGGAGTCAAAATTGGCTCCTCCCTGCTACAGTTCCTTTGGTGTGCCCCTCCCCTGTCTGGGGCCAGCATCTTGTTCTTTCTCATCCTGAGTCTCCTCAGGGTGCATCACCCTTGCAGGGGTGGCTGCAGAGTCCTGATGGCTGCAGCATCCTTTGTTTACTGATGTGACAGGTGACATTTTTAGTTCACACCAGATATTTACCAGAAATTCTCATATTCTATCCTGCAGCCTTAAGGATATACTATTATTGTGGATTTTGAGAAGGGAAGTAAAATCAATGATAAGTTATTCTTGGTCATTTAGTAATATTTCACTTTTCCTGCCTACATCCCTCTGGTCTTCTTAGAAGCTTATTCATAAGTCTGTGCTTGTCACATCTGGTATACCTCTGAAAATAACAGCTTATTACCCAAGTAGTAAACTTATAACTCGTAAATGGCCACAAGCCATAATTTCCCAAAATGTGAGCTGCTGTGAGCCATCTGGAGGGAAAAAAAATTGCAGAGAGGTTATAATTATGTTTATTTAAAAAGTATCACTTGGCAAAATTAATCTTGATAATTAAAGCAAAATTGGTGTAACAATTAGGATTAACTTAGGTATTTTGCAACTATTTATTTACCAATTTAGCACTTGGAGTAAGTCTTAGATGGGATGGATCTAAAGGGAGGGAACATTCTCAAATCCACCAACCCTTCCTGTTACTGCCACAAGATTCCCCCATTATTGTAGAAATCAGGACTCAATTTCAATTTCCCACCCACTGCCATTTGGTGGTATTTTTGTTTCTCTTTAGGTATCATCCTATTTTGTCTTTCTTTTTACCATTGACATTGGTTTATTTCATATGAATTTGTAATATATTTAATTTGTTGTTGTGTTACCACTAAGTCATCTCTGACTCTTTTGTAGTCCCATGGACTGTAGCCTGCCAGGCTCCTCTGTCCATGGGATTTCCCAGGTAAGAATACTGGAGGGGGTTGCCATTTCCAACTCCAGGGGATCTTCCTGACCCAGAAATTGAACCTCTGTCTCTTATGTCTTCTGCACTGGCAGGTGGACTTTTAAAAAAAGAATTATTTATTTGTTTTTAGTTGCATGGGTCTTTGTTGCTGCACATTGTGGTCGCTTTTTCTGTTGCAGAGCTCAGGCTCTAGGCACATGGACTTCAGTAGTTGTGGTGCACAGGCTTAGTTGCTCTATAACATGTGGAATCTTCCTGCACCAGGGGTCAAACCCATGTCCCCTGCACTGGGGACACTGTATTACCAGGAAAGTAAATACGTATACTTCAAAAATATTGTTTTGATTTGTGCATGAATGATTTCTCTTAAAGCTCCTATCTGAAGAAATGAGTAATTTTTGTATCCTATTCTTGCAGGAAGAATTTTAAATCGTTTCTTCAAAGACATTGGGCATATGGATGATTTGCTGCCCCTGATATTTCAAGATTTCATCCAGGTAGTGTACCAGTCCTGCCAGAGTTCTCACAGGGAAGAGCAGAGTGCCTGTTTCTTAAGGATTTTCCACAGGGACTGGAGGTGGGCCTTTCACCCTGGTGATGTGTCCTGTTATCTTCTGTAAGAGGCTGTGGTCTTTTTTTTTTTTTTAATTTTTATTTTATTTTTAAACTTTACATAATTGAGAGAGAGGTGTGGCTGCGATTCGGAGGCTGAGTTAACAAGTAACCCCTGGGGCAGGAGTGGCTACACAACTATGTCAATGTTCCTCTGAAGCAGCAACATGCTGGGTAAATGGTTCTCCCTCTGCCTTCCAGGTGTCTGGTGTGGATTCCCTTTACTGTGAGCACATTTCATAACAGAGAGACAGTCACTTCTCATGGAAAGATAACCTAGATTAACTAAATTATGCACTGTATTGGGCTTCCCAAGTAGCTCAGTGGTAAAGGATTTAACTGCAAATGCAGGAGATGCAAGAGACATGGGTTCAATCCTGGGTTGGGAAGATGCCCTGGAGAATGGAATGGCAACCCACTTCAGTATTATTGCCCAAAAAATTCCACAGACAGAGGAGCCTGGCAGGCTATAGTCCATGGGGCTGCAAAGAGTTGGACACAATTGAGCACGAGCATGATGCATTATAGTCCCACAGGGGACAAATATCTGCTGCACCATTTTATTTGGATAAAGCCAAATAAAAGATTGGTTAAAAATAAGGTGAAAATAATACTTTAACAAGGACAATGTTGTTTAGTTGCTAAATTGTGTCCGACTCTTCTGGGACACCATGGACTGCAGCACACCAGGCTTCTCCATCCATGGGATTACTCAGGGAAGAATCCTGGAGTGGGTTGCCATTTCCTTGTCCAGGGAATATTCCTGACCCAGAGATCAGACTTGTGTCTCCTGCAGTGTAGGCAGATTCTTACCACTGAGCCACCTGAGAAGTCCAACAAGTTTAATAGAGACAAGCTTTGAAGATATGAAGGCTTTTAAGCCAGTAATTTGATTATGGGATCAAAGTCATCTCAGAAAATGTCTTTTGTTTTTGTAGACAGTTTTTCTTATCACAGGCTGATTGCTCTCTCCTAAGGTGTCTTATTGCCAAATTCAGACTTAAATTGAAGAAAGTAGGGAAAACCACTAGACCATTCAGGTATGACCTAAATCAAATCCCTTATGATTATACAGTAGAAGTGAGAAATAGATTTAAGGGACTAGATCTGATGGACAGAGTGCCTGATGAACTATGGATGGAGGTCTGTGACATTGTACAGGAGACAGGGATAAAACCATCCCCAAGAAAAAGAAAAATGACTGTCTGAGGAGGCCTTAAGAAAAAGAAAAATGACTGTCTGAGGAGGCCTTACAAATAGCTGTGAAAAGAAGAGAAGCAGAAAGCAAAGGAGAAAAGGAAAGATATACCCTTTTGAATGCAGAGTTCTAAAGAATAGCAAGGAGACATAAGATAGCCTTCCCCAGTGATCAGTGCAAAGAAATAGAGGAAAAACAATAGAATGGGAAAGACTAGAGATCACTTCAAGAAAATTAGAGATCCCAAGGGAACATTTCATGCAAAGATGGGCTCAATAAAGGACAGAAATGGTATGGACCTAAAGAAGCGGAAGATATTAAGAAGAGGTGGCAAGAATAAACATAACTGTACAAAAAAGATCTTCACGACCCAGATAATTATGATGGTGTGATCACTCACCTAGAGCTAGCCATCCTGGAATGTGAAATCAAGTGGGCCTTAGAAAGCATCACTACAAACAAAACTAGTGGAGTTGATGGAATTCCAGGTAAACTATTTCAAATCCTAAAAGATGATGCTGTGAAAGTGCTCAACTGAATATGCCAGCACTGGCCACAGGACTAGAAAAGGTCAGTTTTTATTCCAATACCTAAGAAAGGCAATGCCAAAGAATGCTCAAAGTGAAGTGAGTGAAGTCGCTCAGTCGTGTCCGACTCTTCGTGACCCCATGGACTGCAGCCTACCAGGCTCCTCCGTCCATGGGATTTTTCAGGCAAGAGTACTGGAGTGGGGTGCCATTGCCTTCTCCAAAGAATGCTCAAATTACAACACAATTGCACTCATCTCACATGCTAGTAAAATAATGCTCAAAATTTTCCAAGCTAGGCTTCAACATACATGAACCGTGAACTTCCTGATGTTCAAGCTGGTTTTAGAAAAGGGAGACGAACCAGAGATCAAATTGCCAACATCTGATGGATCACTGAAAAAGCAAAAGAGTTCCAGAAAAACATCTATTTCTGCTTTATTAACTATGTCAGAGCCTTTGACTGTGTGGATCACAATAAACTGTGGAAAATTCTGAAAGAGATGGGAATACCAGACCACCTGACCTGCCTCTTGAGAAATCTGTATGCAGGTCAGGAAGCAATAGTTGGAACTGGACATGGAACAACAGACTGGTTCCAAATATAAAAGGGACTACGTCCAGGCTGTATATTTTCACCCTGCTTATTTAACTTATATGAAGAGTACATCATGAAAAATGCTGGGCTAGATGAAGCACAAGCTGGAATCAAGATTGCCAGGAGAAATATCAATAACCTCAGATATGCAGATAACACCACCCTTATGGCAGAAAGTGAAGAAGAACTAAAGAGCCTGTTGAAGAAAGTGAAAGAGAATGAAAAAGTTGGCTTAAAGCTCAACATTCAGAAAACGAAGATCATGGCATCTGGTCCCATCACATCATGGGAAATAGATGGGGAAACAGTGGAAATGGTGTCAGACTTTGTTTTTTGGAGCTCCAAAATCACTGCAGATGGTGATTGCAGCCATGAAATTAAAAGACGCTTACTCCTTGGAAGGAAAGTTATGACCAACCTAGACATCATATTAAAAAGCAGAGACATTACTTTGCCAACAAAGGTCCATCTAGTCAAGGCTATGATTTTTCCAGTAGTCATGTGTAGATGTGAGAGTTGAAGTATAAAGAAAGCTGAGTGCCAAAGAATTGATGTGTTTGAACTGTGATGTTGGAGAAGACTCTTGAGAGTCCCTTGGACTGCAAGGAGATCCAACCAGTCCATCCTAAAGGAAATCAGTCCTGAATGTTCATTGGAGGGACTGGTGTTGATGCTGAAACTCCAATATTTTGGCCTCCTGATGCAAAGAGCTGACTCCTGGTCCAGGAGGTAGGAGAATCTTCTAGGAGGTGACCTTTGATCCCGGATGAGAGGGAAAGGCCACTGTGAATGGTGGGGCAAAAGGTGCTGGTGGAAACCAAATTCCTGTGTGGGACCCACTCTTTCTGTCTATCACCAGCTGAGGGCAAGGGGCTGGAAGGTCCTTTTTCAGTAATGTTAGCATACCTGTGTTCAAACTCATTTTTGATGATTTTGCTTATCCCTGTTGTATTTGATAAACCTTAGAAGATTCTTGATCATTTTTATTTTTATGAGATGGCTGGATGGCATCACTGACTCGTTGGATGTGAGTTTGAGTGAATTCTGGGAGTTGGGATGGACACAGAGGCCTGGCATGCTGCAATTTATGGGGTTGCAAAGAGTCGGACATGACTGAGTGACTGAACTGAACTGAACTGAAAGTGTTTACTCCATATACTTTCCCTCATCTAATTCCTTCTCATTCCCTTATATGAAATTTCAGATAATTTATTTAATATTTTGTGATAGTGATGCCAAATGTGGCTAAGGAAAACCCTGGACTCTGAGTAGTGGTCTAAACTGCAGGGCAGTCCACCCCCTCAGGTGATTTCACTCAGAGACCACGTTCCAACAGAGAGACCATCATGAGTTTGTGCACCATCCTGTACACTGACTCTTACAGCCACCAGCCTGTTCAGTCACATTATATAAGTGGTTGGGCAAATTGGATCTGTCCACCATTTAAAAAGATTAAGGAGAGCAGCATAAAAAAGTCAATTTATGTGGTGTGATTGCACCTGATAATTATTCATGATGTCAACAGCTTTCAAGTGGGGCAGTGCAGAGTCCCACAGTCTCCCTTTCCAAGCCTCCATCCGAGCTCTCCTTCTTACCATCTCTGCCCCACAAAGCCACACTGTCCTTTCTGTAAAATGGAGAAAATAACATCCACTTCCTAAGTTTGTTGGAAAGATAAAATGAAATTCATTTTAATATTATTTTTTACATAACATCTAAGTGAATGTTGAGCACTAAGTATCTATTTTTAAAATACCACATGTGTGTTTTAGGTAAGAGAAATAGTCTGATGACAGTGGTATTTGTTGTAGTTCAGTTGCTAAGTCATGTTCAACTCTTTGTGATCCCGTGAACTGCAGCACACCAGGTCTTCCTGTCCCTCACTATCTCTTGGAGTTTGCCTAAGTTCAGTGTCATTGAATCAGTGATGTTATCCAACCATCTCATTCTCTGCTACCTTCTTCTCCTTTTGCCTTTGGCAAAGTGGCATTATTTTGCATTAAAGTTATTATCAGAGACAGTTTCAAGGCCCATAAATATTATCTTATGAATTTGTATCACAGAGATTCCAGGTTTGTAATCCTTGAAGATTTTGATGGATACTTTCTTATATAGACTCACAAAATAAAAATAAGTTGTTTTCAAGATATACCATTGAGCATTAACTATTTCAGAGTAATGTAATTTTCAAAAAATTTGCCAAAGTCCCAAATAACACTGAGTAAGAAGTCTAAATTATCTACAATTCTTGTCATTGAAATCATCATCTCCAAGGAGTCTTCCTACTGCTAAAACAAGTGAAAATGAAGGTGAGATGTGGAAGTTAGGTTTAGGCATTGTAATTTTCCAAAGAAAAGGTTTAGGACTGCTCTGAGCATGTGAACTTGCACACAGCTGCTCTCAGCAAAATACTGTCATTTATTGAGGAAAACTAAGTTGCAAAATGCTTATTCCCCACACATCCCTCATTCAGGAAAAAAAAAAAAAAAATCAGCAGCTTGGCAGAGCTGAACTAGTCTTCAGGTCCTTTCATGGACACAAAGGGCTAATCCTGAGGGCACTTGGGTGACCAATGGTGGCCATGGTGGGACCACCACGGACAGTGTCATTCCCTCCTCAGCACACACAGAATGCACTGCCTGCAGTTTTATAAAGCGAAAATGCCCAAGAAAAATAAAATGTGAAGGAGGTGTCCTCAGTCATTTCTTTCCAGAGAGGGGAGTTCAAAACAACAGGCCACTGCATCTGGTATTGAGAACGAAGCCTGAGACTCAGTGTAATAGGTTATTATGGGCCACTTGCTTTTACAGCCTTTACTTGTCTCAGCACCACTGACCCTTGCATTTCATTGTGTGGAGATGTCAGGGAAAGTGTGTACAGAGTATTCCAGCCTCTCCCACTGAACAATGACTTTGTCATTTTGGATCTCTGTGGGTGTTGATCCCTTTCCCAACCCCTTTCTCAAATTCCCCTTGGGGATGTTTATTTTTAATATATATTTAATGCTAGTCCTTTGTGGATATTTTATTCCTGTCAGTGGCTTGCCATTTATATCCTTAGTGGAGATCAAGGTTTAATTTTGATGAAGTCTAATGTTTACCTTTTTTTTTCTTTCGTAGTTGGTGTTTTTGTATCCTAAGAAATCTTTGCATATCCTTAGGAGTGTGAAGATAATTTTCTGTGTTCTAACTTTTTAGATATTGATGCATCTTGCACTAATTTTTATATGTGAAAGAGTAATTAGTGGTTGAGTTTTATTTTTTCCAATTATTCTGGACATGTTTGCTAAAGACTTTTATGCATTGGATTAAGGAAATCTGCATCTGTAGTTGCAGGTTATGCCAATATTTTGATCCTTATACCAATACTGCATTCTTAGTTACTGTACATTTTAATAAGAGATGAAACCCGTAGTTTAAATTGTCTAACTATGTGCTTCTTTGTCAAGTTTGCTTTGATCATTCTGGATTCTTTACTTTTATGTGTCAGTTTTAGAAATCTTTCAATTTGTTTTTAAATAAAAGCTGAAAATTTTATTAATGTTTCCTTTTAGCTATAGAATATTCAAGAAGTCTGAGTCTTAACAATGTTGGATCTGCAATTACTAATATTTGTCTCTCTCTGCTTATTTAGGTCTTCTTTAATTTTAGAAATATTTTGTAATTTTTAGTATAGACATATTACACTTCTCTGGTTAAATTTATTCATGCATATTTGTTTTTCATAGTATTATTGGTTTTTTTTTTTAAGTATTTATTCATTTATTTTGGATGCACTGGGCCTTCTTTGCTATGTATGGGCTTTCTCTAGCTGTGGTGAGTGGGGGTGACTAGTTGCTGTGGTGAGCTTCTCATTTAGCTTTTCCTATTGCAGAGCATGGGCTCTAGGGCGCATGGGTTTCAGTAATTGTGGTACATGGGCTCGGTAGGTGCAGCTGTCTGGTTCTAGAGCCTGGGCTCAGTGACTGTGGCACATGGGCTTAGCTGCTCTGCACATGTGGTTCCCAAACCAGGGATCAATCCCATGTTCCCTGCATTGGCAGGTGGATTCTTAACCAGTTGGACCACTAGGGAAGTCTTGTTTCTGATACCATTATTCACTTGCTTGTTGCTAGTCTATAGAAATACAGTTGATTTATTTGTGAATTAACTTTGCATTGCCTGGAGTCAATAGTGGTATGTTTTTTTATTTTTTTAAATTCTATAGGATTTTGTCCATATGCAAACATGTCAGCTGTAAATAATGGCAGTTTTGTATCTTCATTTCCAATATCTATGACCTTTATTTCCTTTTCTTGACTTGTTGTGCCTAGAGTTTCCAGTTAGTGTTAAAGAGAATTGGTTAGATAAGATAATCTTGTATTCTTAGGGCAAAATCTTTCAGTAATTTTTCATTACAAATAATATTAATTGCAATTTTTTAAGTAGGTATCTGTTATCAGATTGAAAATGTTTCTTTTAATTTCTCAATTGTCAGGAATTTTACTTTTAAAAAAAAATGAAGAATAGGTATTGAATTTTAACAAATATTTCTTCTACATCTCTTCAGCTGGTCATACAATTATTTATCTTTACTCTTTTAATGTGAATTATAGTGATTGGTATTTGAAAGTTAAACTTAACATTCCTGGAAAAGAGTTTACTTGGTCATAATGTAGCATCTTTTTTCTGTATTGCTGTATGTAGTTTGTCAAGAATTTCTGGACCTGTTGTTCATGAAGGATATTGGTCTATAATTTGCTTTACTTAAAATATTTTGTCAGCTTTTGTTATCAGAAGTATGTCAGTCAGTTCAGTCGCTCAGTCATGTCCGACTCTTTATGACCCCATGTACTGCAGCATGCCAGACTTCCCTGTCCATCACCAACTCCCGGAGCTTACTCAAACTCATGTCAATTGAGTCAGTGATGCTATCCAACCATCTCATCCTCTGTCATCCCCTTCTCCTCCTGCCTTCAATCTTTCCCAGTATCAGGGTCTTCTCTAATGAGTTAGCGCTTTGCATCAGGTGGCCAAAGTATTGGAGTTTCAGCTTCAACATCAGTCCTTCCAATGAATATTTAGGACTGATTTCCTTTAGGATGGACTGGTTGGATCTCCTTGCAGTCCAAGTGACTCTCAAGAGTCTTCTCCAACACCACAGTTCAAAAGCATCAATTCTTATGTATCTTCATGAAAATACATGGGAAATATTTCCATTTTTAATGGTAAGTTTAATGTCAGTTTGACCAGACTACATTCCTCAGTTATTCAGTCAAAAGGTGATCTGTGTGTTGCTCTGTAGGTATTTTGTAGATGTGATTGAAGTCCATAATCAGTTGATTTTAAATAGGGACAAAGCCTCCCTGAACTAAAAAGAAATTCTGCTTGTAGAGAACAGTATCAGCTCCTGCCCAAGGGTTCCACCCTGTCCTTTGTAACAGGCGACCCTGAGTATTTTGGACTTGCCCAGTCAAGTTAGATTGTGGAATATTACCTTTTTATATTGCTAGATTCAGTTCATTGGTATGTCGTTTAATATTCCAAGACAGTTTGGTTTGCAATTTTTCTTTCTTTTAATGTCTTTATCTGGTTTTTATATCATGATAATGCTGGACCCTGGAAAAGTACTGGGAAAAGTTCGGTAAAACTTTTCTGCACAGTGTTTTTGTGAAGCCCTCTGGACTTACAGTCTTTTCTTTGAGAAATTTAAAAATTATGTATTCAGGGAATTCCGTGGTAGTCCAGTGGTCACGACTTGGTGCTTTCTCTGCTGCGGGCCTGAGTTCGATTGCTGGTAGGAAAACTAAGATCCCACCAGCTGCATGGAATGGCCAAAACAATAAAATAAAGTAAAATTAAAAAAAAGAATTCTAATTCTTAGATCAATATGCATTTATTATGATTTTCTATATCATTATGTTAGTTTTATATGTCATTTTTTAAGACATTTGTCCTTTACATTAAAATTTAAAAGTTTATCTGCACAATGTTTATTATAGTCTCTTTGTAATGCTTATGGTATCTTTTGTATTAAAATGAAAGCTGAAGTTTTAGTTCCTCAGTCATGTCCGACTCTTTGTAACCCCATGGACTGTAACCTGTCAGGCTCCTCTGTCCATGGGATTCTCCAGGCAAGAATACTGCTATAGGTTGCTATTCCTTTTCCAGGAGATCTTCCCAACCCAGGGATCAAATGTGGATCTCCCCTATTGCAAGCAGATTCTTTACCATCTGAGCCACCAGGGAAGCCCAATCTTTTGTGTTATCCTCTTTTAATTCATGTGAATTGTAAATTTTCTCTCTCTCTTTTTTTTTTTTCCTTTTGCATTTTGTGGTGATTTCAAAGAACCACGCTTTGTGTTTGTTGATTTTTCTGCTTAGAAGTTAGTTTTCTTTTTCATTCAGGTCTTTTGTCATTTAGTTGCTCAGTTGTGTCTGATTTTTTGTGACCTCATGGACTGCAGCACGCAAGGCTTGCCTGTCCTTCACTGTCTCCCAGAGTTTGTTCAAACTCATGTCCATTGAGTTGATGATGCCATCCAACCATCTCATCCTCAGTCGCTCCCTTCTCTTCCTGCCCTCAGTCTTTCCCAGCATCAGGGTCTTTTCCAGTGAGTCAGTGCTTCACATCAGGTGGCCAAAGTATTGGAGCTTCAGCATCCAATCTTTCCAGTGAATAATCACTATTGATTTCCTTTGAGATTGACTGGTTTGATCTCTTTGCTGTACGAGGGACTCCCTAGAGTCTATTTTTTTTTGTTTTTCTATTTTAATTCTTCTACATACTTTAATATGCTGTTTTCTTTCTTTTATTTATAAGATGGATTTCAAAACCCTTGATTTTAGCTTTTTTTAAAGACTTTTTTCTTTTTAAAAAATTATTTTAATTTTATTGGAATATGGTTGATTTACAATGTTGTATTTGTTTCAGATGTACAGCAAAGTGATTTAGTTATACATGTACCTATATTCATTTTTTTAGGTTCTTTTCTCATATAGGTTATCACAGAATGTTAAATAGATTTCCCTGTGATATACTTTTATAGTGCTCTTCTTTTTAAGGTGTACCATGATAAATTATAAAATAAGAGGACTCCAGTCTTAAATTTTGTAATATCATTGAACCCTGACAAAAGTGGAAAGGAAACTATTGATCAGTGAGATACACTAAACATGAAGGAAGAGATACACCATGTTTCCCTAAAGCTTCCTTTGTGCTGGTTAGCAAACTGTGAATCAAACCCCACTATTCACTCTTCAGTGGAGTTAGCTATGACTCTATGTTGGGAGTGAATTGAAGGATATCCAGGTCCCAGAGCTTATGTGGTTGTGAAAAGACCCGAGGCAGTCAAATGAGGGATGAAGAATATGATTAATATATCCCAAGCAAAGGGTGGGTTTAGAAAAGCTTAGTCTTAGGGTTTGTACGTGGGTGTGTACGCTTGTTAGTCACTCAGTTGTGACCGATTCTTTGCCGTCTCATGGACTAAACTGCCAGCCTCCTCTGTCCATGGAATTCTCCAGGCAAGAATTATGGAGTGGTGTGCCATTCTTTTTTCTAGGGGATCTTCCCAACCCAGGGATTTTCTGTGAATTTTTCTGAATTATGAAAAATCACCATTTTCTCTCAAGTGAAAGATTTCATCTAAGAATTTTTTATTTGATTATGTGGATTCATAGACTTTGGATAGAATTTCCCAAATGGTGTAGTCCAAATGGGAAATATATAAAAGTAATGATTCTCCTTATCTGGGGAATACCAGGACTTGTGTCACTTGCTTCTGGGTCAATATGCTTCTTTCTATATATCCATCACTGTCTCTGTTCCATAGTCTGACAGAGGTGCAGAAGCACAGGCCATGGTGATGTGGTCCATCAGATGGGCCTGGAATCCAACCAGGTGGGGGTAACTGTGTGTATAGCTTGAATTGGGCTTTTTGACATTCCTGAGAATGTAGGAGAAAGAAATGAGGTTGGCTACAAGGAAGGGATTTATTGTGTGTTTTTTGTACACTAGGATCTTTTGTTTCCTTCTTCAGATGTTAACTTCTTGCTTAGATATTATTTTCATCTTCTACAAACTTCTATAAAGTGTTTGAGATGGCTGACAATAAAAGATTCACAAATGTACATAAATATAAAAGTAAAAGTTCTCAGACATGTCCAACTCTTTGGGACCCCATGGACTGTAGCCTGCCAGGCTCCTCTGTCCATGGGATTTTCCAGGCAGGAATGCTGGAGTGGGTTGCCCATCCCTTCTCCAGGGGATCTTCCAAACCCAGGGATCAAACCTGGGTCTCCTGCATTACAGACAGATTCTTTACCATCTGAGCCACTTGGGAAACCAATATGTTGTGTGTATGTGTGTGTGTGTGTATGTATAATAAAGCTGTTAGAGGCACCCTCTTTGAATTGCTTTAGAATTTAGGGCCATGAAATCTGAACCTAACTCCAGAGTTTCTGAGAGCATTAGTAATGGGTCTTCAGTGGGTACCTAAGGAAAAAGCATTGGCACAGCTTCCATGGAACCTTTCATTTTGATCTTACCTCTGCTTCCCAGGCTACATGCCAGGCTGGGTTAGTCATAAAAGGCCCTCACCTGGAGTGGTTTAGTCACTCAGTTTTGTCTGACTCTTTTTGACCTCATGGACTCTAGCATGCCAGGTTCCTCTGTCCATGGGATGTTCCAGGCAAGAATACTGGAGACAGTTGCCATTTCCTTCTCCAGGGGAACTTCCTGACCCAGGGACCAAACCTGGGTCTCCTGCATAGCAGTCAGATTCTTTAATGACTGATCCACCAGGGAAGCCACCTGGGGAGAGCCAGATTATTGAAACGGATGAATGTTGTTCATCAAATGATGCAAGTCTGCTAAAAACCAGTAATTTGGGTTTTTTTCTTTTAATAATTAACACTTTAGGTGTAGTTTTTTGTTTTTGACAAAAAACAATGGCAAGCCAAGTGACCTAAAGGCTAGACATAGACGGAGCTGGAAGGACCCCTCCCTATGAACATGAAGGTTGTAGCCTGGTAGGATGCACAGTTAAGCCAGTGGCTGAAAGAAATTGTTTTCTGTAGGTCTAATAGGAGGGCGGTCAGACAGCCCTATTTTTCTCCACTTATGATTAGCATTTATTCCTTCAGAACTCCATGCTCTTCACTCTGAGTTTTCTTTTGATACCACAGCAGAGACAGGGAGAAACAGAAAAAGCACATGTGTCTCTATCCAGATCATGCAGTTTGGTTCCCAAGGGCTCCTGGCCACAGAGTCACAGTTCTGGTTGTTTGTTCCTCCTGCCTGCAGCTGTGGCTCTGGGATTCTCTGAGTACAAACGGTTCCTCTCTTTCTCCAGGATAAGCAATACCTTACTGGGAAACTTTAGGACAACCACTTACCCTCCCAACTTCATCATTTCTTATCTTAAAGAATAGCCAGTGTTAACTCAGACAAGCATCTCAACCTTCTCATCCCAGCTCCTTTTTTGTCAAAATTTCCATCAACTGTGATTACTGCCTGCAAGTCATTCATGCCATTCTTTCTATTTGTTAAAGAAGCCTATAAAATCAGTCATGAGTCTTAAAATTGTCTAAAAATATTCATGTATTCTTCCCTGTGTTTCCCCATCCCCCTGTGCAGATCACCATGGATTTGTATCCACCTGAGATCATAAACTTCAGAGGCCTTGGCCGAGTCTGGGTGAATCTGCTAGTCCCTAGTACCTCACCCGACTTTCATAGCAGGCAGACGCTAAATGTTGATTGTATTCTTATTGCCTGATACTGTCCTCCAGAGTATCATCATACTTTTCCTGATAAAGATGTATGCTTAAATCAGCATCAACCAATGATTTCATTTTCTGTTCTACCTGCTGTCTTTTTTAGACCTAGATCATTTCCTAAGAGAAAATCATCTCAGGGGATAATGTGATGATTAAGAGAATGTTCATGGAACTCAGCACAGGGCCTTACACACAGTACACACACTGTAAATGGAATCTGGTGGTGTTATAATAGTTAACCTTTGGAATGGGCATTTTAAATACTTAGTATAATGACAGAAAGATGGTTGTATGTTGGGGGCAAGCTTAAATATGTCATAATGGCTCATGAAATGGGGTTCCCAGCTCCATGGCTTAGGCTTTGCAGTTTCCATCAAGTTACTTTTCCTCTCCCTGTGCCTCACTGTCTCCATTTGTAAAATTAGATAATACTGTTACTAGATATGTTACACTGAATTTGTAATTGCTGCTGCTGCTGCTAAGTCGCTTCAGTCGTGTCTGACTCTGTGCAACCCCATAGACGGCAGCCCACCAGGCCCCCCCGTCCCTGGGATTCTCCAGGCAAGAACACTGGAGTGGGTTGCCATTTCCTTCTCCAATGCATGAAAGTGAAAAGTGAAAGTGATTAACCACTTCTTTATCCCTACATGGATAGCTGAAGCATCTGGATTCCTCATCTGTAATGCTTGCTCACTCCTCTCTCTAGTAGCACCTGCTGACTCCTGATAGTTTGAGATGCAGCTCCTACTCTCTGAGCCTCAAATAGTCTCATCTGTTTAAAATAATAATTCCTGCCTCAAAGGGCTACTGAGTGTATCACAAGAGCTGATACCTAGAAAGTTCTTATCAGAGTGTTTGGTGCATGCAATAAACATCATGAGGACCACCTATACTTCTATGTCTTTGGAAGGGAAAGCATTCCCTGCTGTTTCAACAAGTTTCAAGGAAAGGAGTTTAATCCTAACAAATCAATAAAATTTATCTTTGAAAAGTATCCTTGACATGAAGGCCTCTGTATTTTCGCTATTTCAGACATTTCTACTTGTGATTGGTGTGGTGGGCGTGATGGTGGCTGCAATTCCTTGGACTGCTATACCTGTGATTCCTCTTGGCATCATTTTCTTTTTTCTTCGGCGATATTTCTTAGAGACATCACGAGATGTGAAACGCCTGGAATGTACAAGTGAGTACCAGGGCTCTCAGGTTGGGATGGCAGTGCAATCTATCTTCCATTTATGCTTCAATTAACCAGACCTCTGAAACTCTGCAGACTGTTCTATGGTATTTCTCACTGTTAACATTAGGTGATTGAAAGTTATGGCCCCTGAGAGTAGGTTTGGCCCTTAAGGCAAATGGAGCTGGCAGCGGGTCAGCTGCCCTTTGCATTTTATCCCAAGGAGGATGGATGTGAGCACCATGAGGACAGGAACCATTTCTGTCTTGTTCATGACCTATGTCCTAACACAGAGTATCCACTCTGTTAATACTATTCTTGAAAGTATTTCATCATGTTGGAACTAATGTAGAAGGAAAATAGAGAATTGTTCTTCAAAAGAAAGCTGAGCGCTGAAGAATTGATGCTTTTGAACCGTGGTGTTGGAGAGAAGACTCTTGAGAGTCCCTTGGACTGCAAAGAAATCTAACCAGGCCATCCTAAAGGAGATCAGTCCTGAGTGTTCATTGGAAGGACTGATGTTGAAGCTGAAACTCCAATACTTTGGCCACCTGATATGAATAGCTGACTCATTTGAAAAGACCCTGATGCTGGGAAAGATTGAAGGCAGGAGGAGAAGGGGACGATAGAGGATGAGATGGTTGGATGGCATCACTGACTCAATGGACATGAGTTTGGGTAAACTCTGGGAATTGGTGATGGGCAGGGAGGCCTGGTGTGCTGCGGTTCATGGAGTCACAAAGAGTCGGACACTACTGAGTGACTGAACTGAACTGAACTGAAAGTTACCAGAAATGACAAGAAAAGGAAAAGATTAGGGAAAGGAAAGGAGACCTCAGGAAATATATGTCAAAAGTGATATATTTAAAAAAATATTCTTTCACATATTCTAGTAAGTTGCAGTTATTAAAAGTATTGGAAAGATGTGTGTTAGTCACTTAATCATGTCTGACTCTTTGAGACTGCATGGTTTGTAGCCCACCAGGCTCTTCTGTCCATGGAATTCCCCAGGCAAGAATACTGGAGTGGATAGCCATTCCCTTCTCCAGAGGATCTTCCTGACCCAGGGGTTGAACCCAGCTCTCCTGCATTGCTGGTGGACTCTGATATCTAAGTCACCAGGGAAGCCCTATTGAAAAGATAAGCCCTTTTATTTTCATGTCTGCTCTTTGTCATTTTCAGTATTTGGGGTGATAACCACACTGTTTGAAAGCTGAGTGGTGAAAAATTGATGCTTTTGAACTATGGTGTTGGAGAAGACTCTTGAGAGTTCCTTGGACTACATGGAGATCCAACCAGTCCATCCTAAAGGAGATCAGTCCTGGGTGTTCATTGGTAGGACTGATTTTGAAGCATTTGAAACTCCAATACTTTGGCCACCTGATGCAGAGAGCTGACTCATTTGAAAAGACCTTGATGCTGGGAAAGATTGAGGGCAGGAGGAGAAGGGGACAACAGAGGATGAGATGGTTGGATGGCATCACCGACTCAATGGACATGGGTTTTGGTGGACTCCGGGAGTTGGTGATGGACAGGGAGGGCTGGCGTGCTGTGGTTCATGGGGTCACAAAGAGTCTGACACAACTGAGCGACTGAACTGAATTGAACCACACTGTTTGTGTTCCCCTTTCTCAAAGCTATTCATATAAATGATGCTGAAAATAATCCCCTAGAAGAACACAGGAGGGGAATGGTTCAGTATGTATTTAGTTGATAACTCCATTCACTTTCCTAGTTTTAGAATAGTGGGGAACAGAGGCGTCCCTGGTGGTCCTGTGATTAAGACTCTGTGCTTCCACTGTGGGGGCCACCACTTTAGTCCTGGTTGGGAAACCAGATCCTGCAAGGTGCAGCCAAAAAAACAGAATAATGGGGAACACATTTTATGATTCATTAGTCTATTCTACAGATAATCACAGATGATGAAATAATCAAATTTTTCTCTTATTATTGCACACATTTCATCAGTATTAAAACAAAAATAAGGAAAATAGATTGTTATATATTTTTAAAAGTTCTAAAAATAACCAAAAAGTAAGGAGAGAATATGTTTGCATCAGAGACCTCAACCTTGAATAATTATTGGAGATTAATACCAACTTAACCTTCTAGAAATCAAGCCAAGAACAGACGCATGTTGAGTCTCATGCTTCTCTGTATCTACTAAGTGGAAAAAAATCTCAGTTCATCCAGTCAGAGGAGTTGTTTTATTGTGGAATTTGTATGTTTTGTTTTTAATAATAAACACTTGAGGTACTTACCTTTATTTGCAAAAAGAATAGTGATCATCAGTTTCATAAAATCTGTAGAAGACATTTTCACTCATCAAGAGAAGCAGCTAACCTCCTGTGAGGTCATGTTTGGCGAGGTGTTTGGATGGATGGGGAGCAGTAGAGTCCAGGTGTGTGTGCAGTTCTACCTATATGACTCAGTGGGATGGTAGGACCTGGGTAGGCAGAAGAGGAAGTGATGAGCTCCATCCAGTCTTCTGTGTAGACAGGGTTCAGTCGTTTTATGGTTTGAGGCCACTCATGAAATGGAGTCATTCAATAGTCTTGTTGCAAAGCAGGTCTCTGGCACATTGAGAGAGAGGTTGTTCCAGAAAGAATATTTGACAGAATTTTTGCGTGGGGCAAGGGCTATTTCCCATTCACATGGAAGTGGAGAAATGAGCTCCTTCTGAGGCTTTTGTCAAGAAGCAGTACAGGATTTTCTCAGTATTTGATCTGGAGAGTCTGAGAACTTTGGCACCATCACTGTGGATTATTTGGATTTTTTGCACAGAGTAGGCTGAAACAAGTTAAGTTCAGTTCATTTCAGTGGCTCAGACGTGTCTGACTCTTTGCAACCCCATAAATTGCAGCACGACAGGCGTCCCTGTCCATCACCAACTCCCGGAGTTCACTCAAACTCACGTCCGTCGAGTTGGTGATGCCATCCAGCCATCTCATCCTCTGTCGTCCCCTTCTCCTTCTGCCCCCAATCCCTCCCAGCATCAGAGTCTTTTACAATGAGTCAACTCTTCGCATGAGGCGGCCAAAGTACTGGAGTTTCAGCTTTAGCATCATTCCTTCCAAAGAACACCCAGGACTGATCTCCTTCAGAATGGACTGGCTGGATTTCCTTGCAGTCCAAGGGACTCTCAAGAGTCTTCACCAACACAACAGTTCAAACACATCAATACTTCGGCGCTCAGCCTTCTTCACAGTCCAACTCTCACATCCGTACATGACCACTGGAAAAACCATAGCCTTGACTAGACGGACCTTTGTTGGCAAAGTAATGTCTCTGCTTTTTAATATGATATCTAAATTGGTCATAGCTTTCCTTCCAGGGAGTAAGCGTCTTTTAATTTCATGTCTGCAGTCACCATCTGCAGTGATTTTGGAGCCCAGAAAAATAAAGTCTGACACTGTTTCCACTGTTTTCCCATCTATTGCCCATAAAGTGATGGGATCAGATGCCATGATCTTCGTTTTATGAATGTTGAGCTTTAAGCCAACTTTTTAACTCTCCTCTTTCACTTTCATCAAGAGGCTTTTTAGTTCCTCTTCACTTTCTGCCATAAGGGTGGTGTCATCTGCATATCTGAGGTTATTGATATTTCTCCCAGCAATCTTGATTCCAGCTTGTGCTTCTTCCAGCCCAGCATTTTTCATGGTGTACTCTGCATATAAGTTCAATAAGCAGGGTGACAATATACAGCCTTGATGTACTCCTTTTCCTATTTGGAACCAGTCTGTTGTTCCATGTCCAGTTCTAACTGTTGCTTCCTGACCTGTATACAGGTTTCTCAAGAGGCAGGTCAGGTGGTCTGGTATTCCCATCTCTTTCAGAATTTTCCACAGTTTATTGTGATCCACATAGTCAAAGGCTTTGGCATAGTCAATAAAACAAGTTAGACAGTACATTTAATCCAGGAACCCCATCCTGCACACCTCAGATAACCATATTCCGCAGCCAGTTGATTAGAATGTTTATGTTCTCTATCTAGGTGGTGGTGGTGGTTGTGTTCAGTCCCTCAGTGGTGTCTGACTCTTTGACCCCAGGGACTACATGCAGCACGCCAGGCTTCCCTGTCCTTCACCATCTCCCAGAGTTTGCTCAAACTTATGTCCATTGAGTTGGTGATGCCATCCAACCATCTCATCCTAGGGCTGAGTGGATGGTCACCTGGCCCCTAGCCCAGGCTGTCCTCCCCCAGCCAAGGGCTTCCCATTCTCTCTGAGCCCCAGTGTCTCACAGAAGGAAGCCTGCTCCTTCCTTCCTTATAGAATTGGGAACACTAAACACAAGAGGAGGTTCTGTGTCTTTACCTATTTGTACCTCAACCCCTCTAAATGTGCAGTGCTCGGATGCATGTTGGTACTGACTGAACTGTCATCAGACAGGCATTCAGATACTGGACTAAAGATTGAGGACCTGAAAACAGTTTGGTGTTTCCCCCTTGATTATTTCCCCATCATTTTATAAAATCTCTGTAGCCTCCTGTAAGATGCATTACTAAGTTCCCATAAACAACCTAATTGTACTAACAGGTCTTCTCGAGGAGACACACAGGTAACAAAGTGATGTCAGTATTTCCTGCTGATACAGCACAAGTTATCACTCACCCCAGACAGAGGTCACAGGCTCACTATGTGCCCCTGACAACAGCAAGTTACAGCCTCATTCATGGGAGGAATGAAAACCCCACCAGAAGTGTCCTCCCTGCTTGGCAGCATGCAGCCCACCTGGTCCCTGATAGGCAGGAGCCTGACCTTAGTGCTTGTGGTCAGTGTGCTCTTAGAGAAGAAGGCAGGAAATGAATGGTCAGTCATGTGACACCAGGCCCACACCCACATGAAGTCACTCAAAAGAGAATGGCCACTAAGGCCACTGTCAGATTCTAAAAGACTGATGTAAGTGTCACATGCCACAGTGACCTCAGAACACCAGGACAGGTATCTAGCAGACAGCTAATAAAATGTCCATCAGGTTCCTGGAATGGAAGTCAAGACTGTTCAAAGGCTCTTCATCTGCCGGGTCCTGTGGGCACAAGGGCGGGGCAGTACCAGGTGCTCTGTGACCCACACAGAGGCTCCTGGCGCAGGTGCAGAGAGAGGCCCACGACGCGGGAGGCAGCAGACTGTCCACTCCCCTTATTTATCTCACCTTGTCCTGTGTCTGGCTCTGGTGCAGGACGGGGGATGTACTGACTCTATCCCAGCCCTTAGGTTACTCATCTAAGGAGGAGACGGCCCACAAGTTGCTCAACAAAATTCAGTGTGGTGAGGACTCTAATTAGGAATTAAATTTTAAAAGGCTACTGATTCAAAAATTAGTGAACAGTAATTACTCACCCATGATAAATAATGAAATATTACCATTTTAAGCTACATTGATGGACTTAGGCAATATTAGTAAAGTAAGTCAGAGAAAGATAAATATGATATCACTTATATATGGAATCTAAAAATAATACAAATGGATCTGTACACAAAATAGAAATAGACTCAGAGACATTAGAAGTATGGGATTAATAGACATACTGCTATTAATGTGTCAGATAGACAACAACAAGGAATTACTGCAAAGCACAGGGAATTTTATTCAGTATCTTGTATTAACCTGTAATGAAATGAAATCCAAAAAAAATAACTGAATGACTATACTATATACCTTAAACTAGAACATTATTGTAAATCAGCTGTACTTCAATATATTTTTAAAAAATTGTCAACAATTTCCACCTGATGAGATGCCAGAAAAATTTGGAGGGAGGCGTGTGTGAGAGGATCTTGATGAAAGAACAATAATTTCTTTATCTAAATCTAGCTGTGATTTGAACTTGATCAAAGATAGTTTCAAGGAGAATCTTTCACTCCCAGGTCATTAAAGTGAAGCTTGGTGTGAGCAGGACTTTGAGGGTCATATGGCGTATTCTCTTTGTCGGGATATGTGACCACAGAGCCCGGGAGGCAGTGGGTTTCCTTGCATCCAGCCTTCTTGACCTTCTCTGTCTCTGCTTCCCCAGCACGGAGCCCGGTATTTTCCCACTTAGCATCTTCTCTCCGGGGACTCTGGACCATCCGGGTGTTCAAAGCTGAACAGAAGTTTCAGGAACTGTTTGATGCACACCAGGATTTGCACTCAGGTCTGTAAGTTTCTGGAGATGATTTCAAAGGATGGGATGTGCTCCCTTCTGAGGCTGACCTCCCTCTCAGGTGGCCTAGTAGGCCAGCACCTCTTTCTGTGTCACTCCTCATCCCCCTCTACACACCTGCCTCCCCCACCCCTTCCTCTCAGCATCTCCTCAGTGCTCCCTTCTTCCCTGTCATCCCCTGCTTTTCTCCCCTGACTGGCTCGCATTGTCCTTGCATCAAAGTGCCCTGTAGACTTCTGTCTCTTTAGGGTAAGAGTGTCAGCTAGCTTCTTTTTTGTGAAGATCCAGATAGAAAATATTGTAGGCTTGTGTGCTATACTGTGCCTGTTGCAACTACTCACCTTTGCTGTTGTAGCACAAAGAGGGGCAAAGATAATACATCAGAAAATGGCGGTTTCTGTGTTCCAATAAAAGTTTATGTACAGAATCAGGTGGTGGCTGTTCTCACCCTCCATACTGCGGTTTGCTGACTCTTTTCAGAGCATGGAGGGTGGCAGATGTGATTGAGGAAATAATTTCCTGATTTGCCACCCACTTGATTATGTTTTTATCAGTGAAATTTTTTCCCTAGGTAGAAAATTCAGAATTTCCTCTAAGTCTATAAAATCCAAGCCAAACTTTCCAATAATTATTGTATTTTGAAGATAAAAATGGCATTTTGAAAGTCACATGCAGATCCTATTAGCTGATGGTCATATAGACACTGGATCCTAAGAATAAACACTGCAGGGTCCTATAGTGAGGGCAGAAGGTGCTGGAAACAGTGTGAGCTGTGCTGTCTGCTGTGTGAGAGCTGGGAGCAGTCGACCCTGTGAGAGGATGATCTTCACGCTGAGGCCCAGCACTGCAGGAAATGCACAGATGAGAGGATTTTCCATCTTCCTTCATGTGATCGTATTTCTGTTGATAACCTGTGGGTTGAAGTTTTCAATGCATGCTTCCTGGACTGATTCCTGTGTGTCTCATACATTGTCTTGTGTTAGAACCTAGTTTTCTAGAATCTTCAGGTTCCTTGGGTATGTAACTTTGCTGTCCTACCTGTGTAAAATCTTCTGTAGCTCAACTGAGAAAATATTCTCCCTCATGAGAAGCAGCTAACATGGTTTATATATTACACTTATGGTTCACAAATGCAGAGGCTTGGTTCCTGCTTTTGACGACGTCCCGATGGCTCGCTGTGTATCTGGATGTCATCTGTGCCATCTTTGTCACTGTTGTTGCCTTTGGGGCCCTGATTCTGGTAGAAAGTAAGTACAGATATGAATATTTGTGTTATGTTTACACTTTTTAGCTTTTTTTTGTAGTTATTAAACTCTTGTCATCATGTCTAATATATACTCTTTGGTTCTAATGAATTGTATTTAAGTGTCTGCAGTATGTGACTCCACAGTGTGGTCCATGAGAAGTTGTTTGTGTCTTAATGAGAACTTTTATCTTTTTTTTAATTTACTTATTTATTTACAGTAGGTCTTTTTGAGGCCATTAAAAAAATGATTGGCATATGGTTGATTTACAATGTGTTAGCTTCAGGTGTATGGCCAAGTGACTCTGTTATACATATATCCACTTTTTAAAGATTATTTTTCCATACCCCATGAACATTGGGGTGAATGTATATTTTTTTTTTAGTAATTTGCATTTTGATTAATACTTCAAATGAACTGTCTTTTAGAAAAGAATTTCTATTTTTCACTTTCAGAGTCCTTAGGAGCAAAGACCAGGTATGACGTGCCTGCTCCAGCAGACCTGTGGTGCCTTGGGCCCCTGCTTTGGCTCGCTCAGGCCATTCTTTCATTTTTATTTTAAGTTTTATTGGGGTATAGTTCATTTACACTGTTGTCTTAGTTTCTGGTGTACAGCAAAGTCAATCTGCTATGCATATACATATATCCACTCTTTTTTAGGTTCTTTCTTATGTAGGCCATTACCGAGTTCTCTGTACTGAACAGTAGTTTCTTATTAGTTATCTATTTTAATATTTTATATATAGTTGTATGTGTCAATCCCAGTCTTCCAATTTATCCCTCCCCTCACTTATCCCCTGGTAACCATAAGTTTATTTTCTACATCTATTACACTACTTCTATTTTGTAGATAAGTTCATTTGTAGCCTTTTGCTGTATTCCATATATAAGCAATATCATACTCTCTGTCTGACTTACTTCACTCAGTATGAAAATCTCTAGGTCCAGCCATGTTGCTGCGAATGGTATTATTTCACTCTTTTTTATGGCTGAGTAATATTACACTATACGTATAATAGCGCATCTTCCTTATCCATTACTCTGTTGATGGACATTTAGGTTGCTTCTATGTTCTGGCTATTGTAAATAGTGCTACAGTGAACATAAGGGTGGATGTATCTTTTAGAAGTATGGTTTTCGCTGGATATATGCTCAGGAGTGGGATTGCTGGATCATATGGTAGCTCTCTTTTTAGTTTTTAAAGGAACCTCCATATTTTTCTCCATGGTGGCTTTACCAGTTTACATTCCCACCAACAGTGATGGAGGGTTCCCTTTTCTCCACATCCTCTCCAGTATTTATTGTTTTGATGATGGTCATTCTGACTGTGGTGAGGTGAAACCTCACTGTAGTTTTTTGCATTTTTTTTTTCATTTTTTTTCACTGTAGTTTTGATATACATTTTTCTAATGATTAGAGATGTTGACCATCTTTTCATGCCTTTTTTTTTTTTTTTTTGGCCATCTGTGTTTCTTCTTTGGAGACCATCTCTTTTAATCTTCTGCCCATTTTTTGGATTTTTTTGTTTATTTATTTATTTTTTTTTTATATTGAACTGCATGAGCTGTGTGTGTATTTTGGAGAGTCATCCCTTGTAAGTCACTTTGTTTGCAAATATTTCTCCCCATTCTGAAGACTGTCTTTGGTATTTTTTATGGTTTTCTTTGCTGTGCAAAAGCTTTTAAGATTAATTGGGTCCCATTTGTTTATGTTTTATTTTTTATTTTTTTTTTTTAATTTTATTTTATTTTTAAACTTTACATAACTGTATTAGATTTGCCAAATATCAAAATGAATCCACCACAGGTATACATGTGTTCCCCATCCTGAATTTTCATTACTCTAGGAGGTGCTGCAATTTATGTCAGAGAGAGTTCTCCCTATGTTTTCATCTAAAAGTTTTGTAGTGTCTGGTCTTACATTTACGTCTGTAATCCATTTTGAGTTTATTTTTGTGTATGATGTTTGGGAAAGTTCTAATTTTATTCTTTTACATGTAGCTGTCCAGTTTTCCCAGCACCAATTATTGAAGAAACAGTCTTTTCTCCATTGTATATTCTTGCTTACTTTGTCATAAGTGATCATAGGTGCCTGGGGGTTATCTCTGGACTTTCTGTACTGTTCTGTTGATCTGTATTTCTGATTTTGGTGCCTCTTAGTATTTGGTGCCACTTTCTGTTACTGTAGCCTTGTAATATAGTCTAAAGACAGGGGGCATGATTCTTCCTAGCTTCATTTTTCTTCTTTCTCAAGATTACATTGGCTATTTATGGTATTTTGTGTTTCCATTGAAAATGTAAACTTTTTTGTTCTAATTCTGTGAAAAATGCCATTGGTAATTGAATAGGAATTGCATTGAAGCTGTAGATTGCTTAAGTAGGTTGTTTGTTTACAGGAGGTCATCATGGAGATCTTTTATCTTTTTATCTTTCTTTGAATGGGTGGAGGTCAACATAAATGTAGCAGGATGACCTTCTGAACATCCCAGGTAGTGTCCTGTAGTTGGATACAGAGAACCAAGTTTACTATTAAGCTTTCTGTACAGCTTAGAAAAGGCTGAGGAACCAGAGATCAAATTGCCAACATCCGCTGGATCATGGAAAAAGGAAGAGAGTTTCAGAAAAACATCTATTTCTGTATTGACTATGCCAAAGCCTTTGACTATGTGGATCACAATCAACTGTGGAAAATTCTTCAAGAGATGGGAATACCAGACCACCTGACCTGCCTCTTGAGAAACCTATATGCAGGTCAGGAAGCAACAATTAGAACTGGACATGGAACAACAGACTGGCTCCAAATAGGAAAAGGAATACATCAAGGCTGTATATTGTTGCCCTGCTTATTTAAGTTATATGCAGAGTACATCATGAGAAACGCTGGGCTGGAAGAAGCAGAAGCTGGAATCAAGATTGCCAGGAGAAATATCAATAACCTCAGATATGCAGATGACACCACCCTTATGGCAGAAAGTTAAGAGGAACTAAAAAGCCTCTTGATGAAAGTGAAAGTAGAGAGTGAAAAAGTTGACTTAAAGCTCAACATTCAGAAAACAAAGATCATGACATCTGGTCCCATCACTTCATGGGAAATAGATGGGGAAAGAGTGGAAACAGTGTCAGACTTTATTTTTCTGGGCTCCAAAATCACTGCAGATGGTGACTGCAGACATGAAATTAAAAGACGCTAATACAGTTATGTAAAGTTTAAAAATAAAATAAAATTAAAAAAAAAGAAGCAATAAATGAAGGTTAAATAAAAACTTGCATTTTTAAAATTCAAAAAAAAAAAAAAAAAAGATGCTTACTCCTTGGAAGGAAAGCTATGACCAACCTAGATAGCATATTCAAAAGCAGAGACATTACTTTGCCAACAAAGGTCTGCTAGTCAAGGCTATGGTTTTTCCAGTGGTCATGTATGGATGTGAAAGTTGGACTGTAAAGAAAGCTGAGCACTGAAGAATTGATGTGTTTGAACTGCGGTGTTGGAGAAGACTCTTGAGAGTCCCTTGGACTGCAAGGAGATCCAGCCAGTCCATTCTAAAGGAGATCAGTCCTGGGTGTTCTTTGGAAGGACTGATGCTAAAGCTGAAACTCCAGTACTTTGGCCACCTCATGCGAAGAACTGACTCATTGGAAAAGACTCTGATGCTGGGAGGGATTGAGGGCAGGAGGAGAAGGGGACGACGGAGGATGAGATCGCTGGATGGCATCACCGACTCGATGGACATGAGTTTGAGTGAACTCCGGGAGTTGGTGATGGACAGGGAGGCCTAGCGAGCTGCAATTCATGGGGTCAGAAAGAGTTGGACAGGACTGAGCAACTGAACTGAACTGACAGTTTAGGTTATAGGTTTTAGCTTTAGGACTACTTGGATCTCTTGGTTGTAGGAGTCTGGTGTACTGGTGTTAGAAAGAGTCTCTGTAGCAAAAACAATATCCTCACTGCTGTGTGGGTCACAGATGAGCAATTGTTGGAATGTGTGTCATGAATTCACCATCCCTCTCTATTCCATAGCAATAACCCTGGATCACAGTCTTTAATGCAAAAATGAGAGTAATTTTTTAGATTTAAAAGCATTGCCTTGTTTTGCAAAACCCATTGCCTTGTTTTTGTGATTTCAATTGCAGCTACATTGGACATAGAAAGTGAAATTACATAATGATAATTGAAGTATAAGGATAAAAATCTGAGCAATGACATCCTCACCTATATTATTCTGTCAAGTGTATCTCAATCCACATGGGATTAATATGATAAAGAATGAAAATGGTAAGGATCTAAGAGAAGCAAAAGAGATTAGGAAGAGATGGCATAAATACACAGAAGAACTGTACAGAAAATATCTTAATGACCTGGATAACCATGATGATGTGGTCACTCACCTAAGCCAGACATCCTGGACTGTGAAGTCAAGTGGACCTTAACTTCAAAGCATTACTACAAACAAAGCTAATGAAGGTAATGGAATTCCAGCTGAGCAATTTAAACTCCTAAAAGATGATTCTGTTGAAGTGCGGCACTTAATATACCAGTGAATTCGGAAAATTCAACAGTGGCCACAGGATTGGAAAAGGTCAGTTTTCATTCCAATCCCAAAGAAAGGCAATCCCAGAGAATGTTCAAACTATCATACAATTGCACTCATTTTGCATGCTAGTAAGGTTATCACTGACTCAGTGGACATGAGTCTGAGTGAACTCCAGGAGTTGGTATGGACAGGGAGGCCTGGCATGCTGCAATTCATGGGGTCGCAAAGAGTTGGACGCGACTGAGTCACTGAACTGAACTGAACTGAAGGTTATATTCAAATCCCTTCAAACAAGACTTCAGCAGTACATGAACCCGGAACTTCCAGCTATACATGATGGATTTACAAAAGGCAGAGGAACCAGAGATCAAATTGCCAGTATTCACTGGATCATAGAGAAAGCAAGGGAATTCCAGGAAAACATCGGCTTCATTGACTATGTGAAAGGCTTTGACTGTGTAGATCCCAACAAACTGTGAAAAATTCTGAAAGAGATAGGAATACCAGACCATCTTATATGTCTCCTGAGAAACCTGTATGAAAGTCAAGAAGAAACAGTTAGAACTGGACGAGGAACAATGGACTGCTTCAAAACTGGAGAAGGAGAATGACAAGGCTGTATATTGTCACTATGTTTATTTAACTTATATGCAGAATACATTATGCAAAATGCTGGGCTGGATGAAGCACAAGCTGGAATCAAGATTTCTGGGAGAAATATCAATAACCACAGATATGCAGATGATACCACTCTAATAACAGAAAGTGAGGAGCTTCTTGATGAAAGTAACAGAGCAGAGTGAAAAAGATGGCTTAAAACTCAGCATTCAAAAAACTAAGATCATGATATCCGGTCCCATCTGGGGAAAAATTAAAAACAGTGACATATTTTATTTTCTTGGATTCCAAAAATCTCTTCAAACTGTGACTGCAGCCATGAATGAAAAGATGTTTGCTTCTTGGAAGGAAAGCTATGACAAATCTAGACAGAATATTACAAAGCAGAGATGTCACTTTGAGAACAAAGATCCACATATTGAAGGTATATTTTTTCCAGTAGTCATGTAAGAGTTGTCAACAGATATAAGAGTTGGACCATTAAAAAAGGCTGAGGGCCAAAGAATTGATGCGTTCAAGCTGTGGTTTTGGAGAAGACTCATGAGAGTCCTTTGGACTGTAAGGAGATCAAACCAGTCAATCCTAAAGGAAATCAACCCTGAATATTCACAGGAAGGACTGATGCTGAAGCTGAAGCTCTGATACTTTGACCCCCTGATGAGAAGCGCTGACTCATTAGAGAAGACCCTGATACTGGGAAAGATTGAAGGCAGGAGAAGAAGGGAGTGGCAGAGGATGAGATGGTTGGATGGCATCACTGACTTGATGGACATGAGTTTGAGCAAACTCCAGGAGATAACGAAGGACAGGAAGCCTGGTGTGCTGCAGTCCATGGAGACACAGAATCAGACATGACTTAGTGACTGAACAACTTTGTTCAGTTCAGTTGCTCAGTCGTGTCTGACTCTTTGTGACCCCATGGACTGCAGCACGCCAGGCCTCCCTGTCCATCGCCAACTCCCTGAGTTTTCTCAAACTCATGTCCATTGAGTTGGTGATGCCATCCAACAGTTTCATCCTCTGTCATCTAACAACTTTGTTAGTTCTTTCTAAATTCATATTTTTTTAAAAATTACTTATTTATTTGGCTGTACTGGGTCTTAGTTGGGGCACGCAGGATCTTCAGTCTTAGTTGTAACAGGCAGGACTTTAGTTGCAGCATGTGAACTCTTAGTTGTGGCATATGTAGTCCATCTAGTTCCCTGACCAGGGATTGAACCTGGACCCCCTGCATTGGGAGCTCGGAGTCTTAGCTATTGGACCACCAGGAAAGTCCCTCATAGTGTTTTTTTTTTTTTTTTTAAACTTTATTATTGTCTCATACAACAGAAGTAATATTATGAGTAATACTATCATTACATACAAATGATTTAAATATTATAAAGGAGTCTTCTCACTACTATATATAAAATAGCTAACTTAAAAAGACCTACTGTATAGCACAGGGAACTCTATTTAATACTCTGTAATGATGTATGTAGAAAAATAATTTTAAAAGAGCAGATTACATATATGTCTGGCTAATTCACTTTACTGTACACCTGAAACTAACACAACTTTATAAATCAACTACACTCCAATAAAAATCATAAAAATAAAGGAGTCTTCTTTGTAGAGTGACAGAAGGACCTATGTGAGGGGTTGAGAAGCAGACTGACTTTCTTCTTCTTCTTCCTCATTTAGCTTTGGATGCTGGGCATGTTGGTCTCGTCCTGTCACTAACCATCACACTTACCAGTATCTTCCAGTGGTGCGTCAGGCAAAGTGTGGAAGTTGAGAACATGGTGATGTTTATTTTTCTGTTCTTAGCCTTTTCAGGTCTCCTTGCTGTTATATGACATAAAAGCAATTCTTATGTAAAATAATGAAACTGTTATTTTTACATCATTTTACAAAGTTTTTTACATTCTCCTCCATCTTCTTAAGGGCTTCCCTGGTGGCTCAGACGGTAAAGAATCCTCCTGCAATGCAGGAGACACAGGAGACTCAGATTCGATCCCTCAGTTGGGAAGATCCCATGGAAAAGGGAACAGCTACTCCAGTATTCTTGCCTGGAGAATCCCCATGGACAGAGGAGCCTGGCAGGCTACAGTTCATGGGGTTGCAAAGAGTTGGGCATGACTGAACAAGTTTCACTTTAACTTTCCATGTGCTTAAAGTTAATGTAAAATAAAATATACACATATTTTTCTCAGTCATGTGTATGCCATGTCAGAAGGTTTTGTATTCATCACAAACTGTCTTCAAATACAATAAATGTCTCTGTAGGAGGGAGGTTCTGAAATTCTGGAGACAGTGTAAGCTAATTTCTTAGCAGCTTTTTTGCATTTGTTTCTTATTGGGTAATTCCTCATTTTTGGTAAAAGAAAATAATCCAATATTTTGAGGTTTATTTAATTACTATGTTCCTCCACCCATCCCCAATTTTATCATTTGTTTTTGTGTGTGTTGAACACCGAATTTGCTGGTGGCCCTTCTTCCTGGTAGGATAGGCTCCCTCTCAGAATATGCTCTCTAAGATGTGGAGTCATGGTTGTTTAGAAGAAACATTATACACTTTTGAATATTTGTACCTTTTCCTAAAGGGAGAAAAAAATAAAAATGAAAATTTTCCATATCTTTCTTCTAACAGAGTAGAAGTAGTGAAAGTCACTCAGTCGTGTCCGACTCTTTGCGACCCCATGGACTATATAGTCCATGGAATTCTCCAGGCCAGAATACTGGAGTGGGTAGCCTTTCCCTTGTCTAGGGGATCTTCCCAACCCAGGGATCAAACCCAGGTCACCTGCGTTGCAGGAGGATTCTTAACCAGCTGAGCCACAAGGCAAGGCCAAGAATACTGTAGTGGTTAGCTTATCTCTTCTTCAGGGGGAACTTCCCAACCCAGGAATTGAACCAGGGTCTCCTGTATTGCAGGCAAATTCTTTATGAACTGAGCTATCAGGAAAGCTCATAACAGAGTAGAAAATGACTGGTTATTAAAATGAGGTTTGATGATAATCCAGTTCTGTTCATCTGTAACACGTGGCCCTTCTGTGGCCACACATTACTAATTGGTGTCCAAAAGTGTTCTTTTCTTTGAAAATATTCTTTTTTTTTTTTTAAATTCAGATGTGAAAGGAGGATCAATAAAATTTTACCATGCATTTCTTTAATTTTTTAACTTTAATATAAAATTGAAGGAAATAGTCATATGTAAAAGTGTTGAAGATGATGAATAAGTTTTTAAATCATCCAAGGCCTTATCAGACTCCTACTTCTGTCCTTTGTGGATGCTGAGATCTAGATCTAGATCTTTGTGGATGTTGTTCTGAACTGTATAAAAGCAGAAGGTTTCATTTACAATGTCTGAACATCTATAAACAAGACTCTCTGATACTAACTCATGAGATGTCATACGTGTTTCAGATGATTTCAGTAGAAAGGGTGATTGAATACACAGACCTTGTGAAAGAAGCATCCTGGGAACTTGAGTATCGTCCACCACCATCCTGGCCCAACAAAGGAATGATTTCCTTTCACAGTGTGTACTTCAGGCATACATCGGACAGGCGTCTGGTATTGTGGAACATGTATACAAAATTTAACCCAGGACAAAAGGTTAGTTTAAGCCATTTGCCTTTTTAAAATCTGGCTAAAGATTTAGCACCACATCTGCTCTTGACTTCTTTGTCAGTGTGTCAGGGGGACTCTATTCCTAATGGATGCAGGTTAGATCAGTGACACTGTAGGCTAATCTTTCTTGGAAACTGACCATGGAATGGGGATACCAAGAAATTTCTTCCCTGTGTCATGAGTTCCCTCATGATGGTTGATGGGCCCTGGAATCCAGGGCTCCATCTTAACCTGACTCAGGACACTATATGTGACATCGGATTATTCATACAAAGTCTGGGACGTCAGCCTTGTCTTCCTGGCCCTAACTCTCCAGTATTTCATTCCTTGCCATATTTACTTGTTTGTATTTCTGAAATCTTCTCTTCCTCCCATGGTGCCCTCTGGGTGCAGCCTCCCTCTCTGTCTCTTAGCCCTTCCTGTAGCCTTGTCTTCCACTCACCCACACTGAGCTGCCATCCCCCTGCCCTCCCACCACAGACTGCTGCTTTCTTTAGCACAGATCTGATCCTTACTGGCCTGGTGAGCTGCTGCTGGAACCATAGCATAGCTTCAAGTCCACTCCAGCAGGGGCCATGGGGTGAGCTGTGTCCACCAGAGAAGAGCCTCAATAATAACCCAATCAGCAGTGAGGAATCATGGTATCAGATGGAGGCAAGGTCTAGAGATTGGCTCAAAGTCAAAAGCAAATTGATGGGATCAGAGAAGATCTGTGTGCGAGACGGCAGAGAGGCTTGTGACCTGGACCTGTCAGCATCCATGTCTGCTTGTGATGTTCCTTCTGCACTTAGTTTGAGGCCCTCAGCTGGGATCAGGACAGAATCTTGAAGAAGAGACTGAACTGGACAAGGTGTTAGGAGCTCTTACCCACTTCCCTCTGCAGCCAGTTTGTCTGACACACACACACACACCCCTGAACTCGGATTGTGTGTAGTTTCTCCCAAAGTACCACGTCCTCCCTGTTCCCAGTGCACATGCTGCCCCTCAGCCTCATAGACCCAGGCCCTCTGTCATCTGGATGGTGAAAATCTCCTCATTTTCTGAGTCAATCCTAGTGCATCTTTGAGACCCTCAGTTCTTCCTTAGTGTCTTATATATTCTTTCAAGATAGCATTTATGGTACAGCTATATTTATAGCAGTCCAAAGTTGGAAGGAACTAAATCCTTATGTGAAGCATTATTCAGCCTTAAAAAGGAAGAAAATTCTGACCTGTGGATAAACCTTGATGACATCTTACTATATGAAATAAGCTAGACAAAAAAGGAATGAATATTCCGATTCCATTTGTGTGAGACTCCTAGAGAGTAAAATCCAAGAAGACAGGAAGTAGGATGGTGGTCTCCAAGGACTGGGGGAGGGTAAATGGGGAGCTCTTTATTTAATGGGTATGAATTTCAGTTTTACAAGGCAGAAAAAACTTCTCAAGCTTGGTTGCACAGCAATGTGAACGTACTGAACACCAAACTAACCACTTAAAAATGGTAAAATAGTTAAATTTTATGTTATGTGAATTTTATCATAAATAAAAGAAAAGATAGCACCTGTGGCGTGCTTTGTAATTTGGGATCTGTATCTCATAGTACCTTGAGGCTTTGTAAAATCAGGGAGCATCTTGTTTTCATATTTGTTCCAGAAAGTAGCATTCTGCAGGGCACAGAGAGAGTACTGAGGGACTGCTGGTTGTGAGGCTGAGTGAGTTACACAGGTGTGAGCAAGCAGAAACCAGCACGCACACACACACACACACACACGCGCGCGCGCGACAACTCCGTAAATAACTGAAAAACTGCTCTTTAAAACTCCTACCACCCCACAGACCCATCTAGTGGAAATTAGCTATAATTTAATGCATTATTGATTAAGGCAAAGCCTTTGACTGTATGGATCACAATAAACTGTGGAAAATTCTGAAGGAGATGGGAATACCAGACCACCTGACCTGCCTCTTGAGAAACCTATATGCAGGTCAGGAAGCAACAGTTAGAACTGGACATGGAACAACAGACTGGTTCCAAATATGAAAAGGAGTACATCAAGCCTGTATATTGTCACCCTGCTTATTTAAGTTATATGCAGAGTACATCATGAGAAACACTGGGCTGGAAGAAGCACACGCTGGAATCAAGATTGCCAGGAGAAATGTCAATAACCTCAGATATGCAGATGATGCCACCCTTATGGCAGAAAGTGAAAAGGAACTAAAAAGCCTCTTGATGAAAGTGAAAGAGGAGAGTGAAAAAGTTGGCTTAAAGCTCAACATTTAGAAAACGAAGATCATGGCATCTGATCCCATCACTTCATGGCAAATAGATGGGGAAACAGCAGACACAGTGTCAGACTTTATTTTTTGGGGCTCCAAAATCACTGCAGATTGTGATTGCAGCCATGAAATTAAAAGACAATTACTCCTTGGAAGGAAAGTTATGACCAACCTCAGTTCAGTTCAGTTCAGTTGCTCAGTTGTGTCCAACTCTTTGCGACCCCATGAATTGCAGCACGCCAGGCCTCCCTGTCCGACCAACCTAGACAGCATATTAAAAAGCAGAGACATTACTTTGTCAACAAAGGTCTGTCTAGTCAAGGCTATGATTTTTCCAGTGGTCATGTATGGATGTGAGATTAGGACTGTGAATAAAGCTGAGCACTGAAGAATTGATGCTTTTGAACTGTGGTGTTGGAGAAGACTCTTGAGATTCCCTTAGACTGCAAGGAGATCCAACCAGTCCATTCTAAAGGAGATCAGTCCTGGGTGTTCATTGGAAGGACTGATGTTGAAGCTGAAACTCCAGTACTTTGGCCACCTCATGTGAAGAGTTGACTCATTGGAAAAGACCCTGATGCTGGGAAGGATTGGGGGCAGGAGGAGAAGGGGATGACAGAGGATAAGATGGCTGGATGGCATCACCAACTCGATGGACATGAGTTTGGGTAGACTCCAGGAGTTGGTGATGGACAGGGAGGCCTGGCGTGCTGCAATTCATGGGGTTGCAAGGAGTCGGACACAACTGAGTGACTGAACTGAACTGAACTGAATGAATGAAACCCTTGTAACATAAAAGAATATTCAATTTAATGACTAAATGTTACCCAGGGAGCAGCTTCAGTTAGTCACAGGGCAAAAGCTGGTCCTAATTATTTCCAGTTCCATTGTAGGCCAGGAAAAAGGTGAACTACTGTGTCAGGAAAACATTAATCACAGCTCTTGATACAATCTTTCCCTCAGAGCACTGTGTGTGATGTTTACTTACACTCAGACAATGTGTCTGTCAGGTTTTCTGTTGTAAATGTAATTCTGTTAACCTGTAGTTGTCTTAAAATTTCCCCAAAGCCATAAAATATGAATTATCTAAGAAACTCTGTAGTACAACTTAGAAACATAACAGATTCTTCTTCTTCCTTCTTAAAACCTGTAAATCATAGGATAATTGAGATTCTAAAATGTTTGAGGGAGAAATGAATTTGGACACTGAATTAATAAATTCAGTAACTTGACTTTTGATCTGTGCCTTGGTCCACTCTCAGTATCACTGTTAGCTTCATTTCTGTGTTTGGAAATTATACCCTGGCAGTGTGTTCATGAATTGATTTCTCTCCGCCTGTGTACATCCCAGGCTTGGTCTCCTGTTCACCTGTCCCAGCCCTAGTCACTCCAGGACACCTCTTTGGTGTTGGATTTGATTGAGAGAGGCTGTTGTCAGAGGGTGGGGGATGGGGACATGGGAGTGAGCCAGCCCAGCAGAAGGGGGGCTTTATTTTCTTTCCCTCATTTCTTCTTCTATCCCAATTCCTAGAAGTTACAGTCAATAGGAGAGTATAGTAGGTACTATGCAGAATTTTAATTCACAGAAGAAATAGCAAGTGAAAATAAAGAACTAGGACTTTCCTGGTGGTGCAGCAGATAAAAATTTGCCTGCCAAGGCAGGAGACACTGGTTTAATCCCTGGTCTGGGAAGATTACACATGCCACTGAACAACTAAGCCCTGCACCACAATTACTGAGCCTACATGCCACAAATACTGAAGTCTTTGCTCAGCAACAACAGAAGCCCCCTCAGTGAGGAGCCTGTGCACTGCAGGAGTAGCCCTCACTTGTCACAACTAGAGACAGCTCGTGCAAAGCAATCAGGACCCAGCACAGCCAAACAAAAAATAAATAAATAAATAAATAAACATGAGGTAAATAGCACCCTAGACTTCTTGGTTAGAGTCTGAACATGGGCTTCATTTTTCATTTAGATGATTTTGTGGTTGATTTGATCATTTTAGAGAGTCCTGAACAATAAAGTATTGTCCAGTTCTTGAGGTAGATTGATTTTGCTTTGTTTTTGCTCACAGCTATTATTCGGATGATACAGTTTTACAGATGCTTAGTAGACCATACTATAATGTACAAAAATATTAGTTTACTACTTTTTCCCTTTTTTACATAATATTTTCTTAAAAACTGCTCCCTTCACTCCCAGGTCATCCCCTTTCCTTGCTGGCTTCCTAATTCCCTGTGTCTCAGACTGTGGTGTCAGGGCCAGCAGCACCTGCCTCTCCTGGAGCTTCTTAGAAATGCAGAGTCTCAGGCTCACCCAGACCTCTTGACTCAGATTCGTATCTGAACATGACCTCTTCCTTTCTCTCCCATGGACAGTTTTTGATGAGTGATAACCTGTGATTCTCAAGAAATGTTCTTTGACAGTTTGAAATTGAACTCATGAATTCCCAAATCTCTGTTGTGGCTGAGCAAGAGGCTCTAGAATGTTCTGTGGCCCTAGATTTACTTACTTTTATGCTCTATAAATTTCACTTTTACATTATAATCTAATTCTGTGTGATTCCATCACATTATTTGTGTCTTTCCAGTGGAGTCTGTCTGCATTACAGGTGGTTTTCATCCTGCTGTCTGTCGTTCCCCACACCAGTCTCCTTCAGGGACTGGAGGGATTTCCCACAGACTCAGCCCTGCCTGGACCTGGAGTCAGAGACAGCCCCATGTAGCAGTGTATATTCGGCTGTTTCACAACCTGATGGGATCAAAAATGAGTCTTTCTGCCCCAAGCAGGGCATGAAGTCTGTTTGGCCTATTCCCCAGGCACCATGTGTCCCACTTATGCAGATTTCTCTCTCAGTCCGGCTGTGGGTGCCGGTTCTTCCTGCTGATGGTTGGTACACCTGCCTGCAGGTACTCTCTTCACTCTCTCTCGCCACATATATGCCTGTGTCCCCGTCATGCTTTAACTCTCTGACCATAAGATCTCTATGGTAGGCCTGTTCCTTTAACTACAACTACACCTCTCCCCACTTTCTCTGTTCTGTCTACACAGAGGGGCATGATAAGTTGTCAGGCCATCCAGGGGATAAGAAGGCCCATCAGCAGATGGAAAAGAGGCCAACATATGTGGATTTAAGTTGCATCCTGCTACTTATTATCTCTGATATTCAGACAGACTAATTTATCTAAGCCTAAATATTTTCTTATGCAAAATGGAAGTGAAAGGATGTAACCTGTAGGCCTGATGTACAATTTAAGATAAGACATGTAAAGCACCAAGAGTAAATACTTGGACAAAAATGGTCATCATTTTCATAGGGTGTAAAATGACCATAACCACTTACACTGTGGAAGGTGGTTTCTGTCCCATAAGAATGAGGTGTTAGCCATTTGAAGTTGTATTTATGGCTATAGGATCCATCTGCTGTGTCTGTCTCTGTCTGATTTATCTTATACATAAATAATATGGTAATAGATTTCCCATAAATTTCTCTGGCTTGAGTTAAAACTCTCAGCTCCCAGTGGAAGTTTCTCTGTCTCAGGGCACCACAGGTAATACAAATAAGAAAAAGTCAAATCCAATACAGATCCTGATGTCAACATATACAGTCTAGTTGAAGAAACAAGAAAATGGCTATATTAACTTTGTAAGCTAGAACGAGGTCACAATTTTTATGGATGTATATAAAAAATGACATAACATCTCTTAGAGTTGGAACAAACCCACATGAGGAGACACGGAGAGTATTTCCAAGGAATTAGACATATGAGACAGACTTAGAGATGTGTCGTTAGGGTTTCAGCAGGTGGGAATGCATGTGAAAGGCATTCCAGGAGGTGGGACCAGCATAAGCAAAAGTATGATGTCCTGATACAGTGAATGAAGACCTAGACACACACATTTTTACATTCAACCCTCACCACTACTTAGTGGTGCCAAGGAAGCTGACTCGTGTACATGAAGAATGGAGAGGTTAGAGAGGACAGTTTTGTAGAAGAGACATCCTGGGGTGGAGTGTTGAGTGCTGAGCTGGAATTCAGAAGTTTAATCTGAGAAGTGAGAGCACATGGACCAGAGTAGGCAGGGGCAGGGGACAGGGAGCCAGGAGCTGTTATGCCTCCAGCAAGACATCCTGGGAAAGTGATTCCACTTCTTGGAATCAAATTGATGTCGATTAAAACAAAGCTATATCACCTGGATTTGTGAACATGCAGGGAAATGGGTGGGAGCAGAAAATGGTATTATACTTCTGGGGGTAGGTTAGCAGTTTAACAGCTTCCTCCTGAAAATGTTCATACCTTGTTGTTGTTCAGTCACCTAGTCATGCCTGACTCTTCATGACCCGATGGACTGATACACACCAGGCTTCTCTGTCCCTCACCATCTTGTAGTTCGCCCAAGTTCATGTTCATTGTATCAGTGATGCCATCCAGCCATTTCATCCTTCGTCCCCTTCTCCTCCTGCTTTCAATCTTTCCCAGAATCAGGGTCTTTTCCAATGAGTTGACTCTCTGTGTCAGGTGGCCAAAGTATTGGAGCTTCAGCATCAGTCCTTCCAATGAATATTCAGGATTGAGTTCCTTTAGGATTGACTGGTTTGATCTCCTTGCTGTCCAGCGAATTCATACTTGCTGTCAAGGGGTTCATATTTGACTCGTAGCAATTCCACATCTGAGAATTTATGTGAAGAAAATGATTCAGATTGTTTGCAAAGATTTAGCTTCAGGGATATTTAAGACAGTTATTTATAATAGCTAACTGTTTGATGCTGCCTAAATATCAAGCAGTAGCTGCTGCTGCTGCTGCTGCTGCTAAGTCGCTTCAGTCATGTCTGATTCTGTGCGACCCCATAGATGGCAGCCCACCAGGCTCCTCCGTCCCTGGGATTCTCCAGGCAAGAATTTCCTTCTCCAGTTCATGAAGGTGAAAAGTGAAAGTGAAGTCGCTCAGTCCTGTCCGGCTCTGAGCAACCCTATGGACTGCAGCCTACCGGGCTCCTTTGTCCATGGGATTTTCCAGGCAAGAGTACTGGAGTGGGGTGCCATTGCCTTCTCCGATCAAGCAGTAGAGGATTTGTTAAATAAATGATCACGTGTACTATAATATTATGCAACAATTAATGTAATTTTTTATGAAATATGAAATGAAAGCACATATAACAGTATGTTCACATTAATCCCATTTTGTTTAAATATGTGAACTTGTATCTTTAAGAATACATCCAAAAAAATAACAACAGCAACAACAAAAAGAACACATATAGAAGCCTAGAAAGTTAAAAACATCATTTTAAGAATGTTTTTTTCAGAGTGCTGGGGCATAGCTAGTATTTATTTACTTTTCAAATTCATTTGTACTGATTATGATCAAGGAAAGAGTTTATTTTGTTTTTTAAACACTGTGAGCCTGGGAAAGATGTAATGAGAGTAAGTGGGGGAGACGGATGAAGGGGTGGTTTTGTGTGGAGCATTGGGTGTTGATTATGTTGAATTTGATGTGTGAAGAGAGATCCAGGAGCAAGTGTCTAACAAGTTGTGTTATCATCAGAGAGCAACCTGGTTGGAAAAACAGAAAGGGGCCACTGCAAGAAAATAACAGAAGATTTTCTTTAAGAGTCTTTATAATTGTATCTATTTCTTTATTTTTGGCTGGGCTGGGTCTCTGTTGCTGCTCGCGCTCCTCTCTAGTTACTGTGTGTGGGCTTCTCACTGTGGTGTCTTCTCTTGTTAAGAGCATGGGCTATATGGTGAGAGGGCTTCAACAGTTGTGGCACATAGGCTCAATGGTTGTGGTTCATGGATTCTTGAGTGCAGGCTTAATAGTTGTGGTGCACAGGCTTAGTTGCTTTGCAGCATGTGGGATTCTCCTGGACTAGCGATTGAACCCACATCTCCTGCACTGGCAGGCAGTTTCTTTACCACTGAGCCATCAGGGAAGACCCCGGTGTCTTTAGATTGAAGAATGTGAGCTTACTGACACTGGTGACACTCTCCATGGGCAATTGGTAAAACCCTATGGTTACCCAGAAAAGACATTTGGACTATAGCTTTGATGACTGAACTCTAGGAATGATCAGAATCAGGTTTTATTTGAGTTGCCTTTTTCTTTTTGGGGGGTCTGAGGCCATGCAGCATGTGGAATCTTAGTTCCCTGACCAGGGATCGAATCCATGCCTCCAGCAGTAGAAGCACAGACTCTTAACCCCTGGAATGCCAGGGAAGTCCCTTGGTTTTTTAGTCCTCTTCACTGGAGTTTGGAACTCACAGTCCTGTGGTAATGAACAGTCCTTGGTGCCCCTACATATCTCAATCCAGTTATGCAAAGTTTACAGATGTTCCCATTTGCACAGATGAATCAGTTTTGGTGGAGCTGATAACATGGGAACATACACACATTTTCACAGATCAGTTCTCACCTGTGTCCTGATGTGTGTTGATTTATGTCTAAGAACACTCAGAAATATAGGCCCACCTGTTTTACTGTGCTTCACAGATAATGCTTTTAAAAAAATGGACATTTATGGCAACGCTGTGTCAGGCAAGTACACTGGCACCATTTTTCCAATAGCATTTGCTCACTTCATGTCTCTGTCAGATTTTGATAATTCTTGCAGTATTTCAAACCATTTTATTATTATTATATTTATTATCCTGATCTGTGATCAGTGGCTTTTAATGTTACTACCCTATAAATGCTTAGATGGTTAGCATTCTTTTAACAATAAAGTATTTGAGGTATGTACATTTTTTATATATAATGCTATTGTACATCACTAGACTACAGTATAGTATAAACATAACTTTTATTTGCATAGAGAAACAAAACATTCATATAACTTGGTTTATTTTGATATTCAAAATATCTTTGAGACCTGCCTGTACACAGAATGCATGAGCCACATAAATACATACTATGACCTGCCTATATGCAGAGAATGGCCCATCTATATTATATGAATTAGGGTTTAACATAAGGTACAAAATGTCCTGAGAAGCCTGTATGCAGATCAAGAAGCAACAGTTAGAACCGGACATGGAGCAATGGACTGGTTCAAAATTAGGAAAGGAGTACCTCAAGAGTGTATATCATCACTCTGCTTATTCAACTCAATGCAGAGTACAGCATGTGAAATGCTGGGCTGGATGAAGCACAAGCTGGAATCAAGACTGCTGGGAGAAATATCGGTAACCTCAGATAAGCAGATGATATCACCTGAATGGCAGAAAGCAAAGAGGAACTAAAGAGCCTTTTGATGAAGGTGAAAGAGGAGAGTGAAAAATCTGGCTTAAAACTCAACATACAAAAAACTAAGATCACAGCATCTGGTTCCATCACTTCATGTCAAATAGATGGAGAAACAATGAAAAGAGTGATAGACTTTATTTTCTTAGGCTCAGAAACTCACTGTGGATGGTGACTGCAGCCATGAAATTAGAAGACACTTGCTCCTTAGAAGAAAAGCTATGACAAACCTAGACAGAATATTAAAAAGCAGAGACATTACTTTGCTGACAAAAGTGCGTATAGTCAAAGCGATGGTATTTCCAGTAGTCATGTACGGATATAAGGGTTGGGTCATAAAGAAGGCTGGGCACTGAAGAATTGATATTTTTGAACTGGGGTGCTGGAGAAGACTCTTCAGAATCCCTTGAACAGCAAGGAGATCAAACCATTCAATCCTAAAGGCAATCAGTCCTGAATATTCATTGGAAGAACTGATGCTGAAGCTCCAATACTTTGGCCACCTGACACAAAGAGCCAACTCATTGGAAAAGACCCTGATGCTGGGAAAGACTGAAGGCAGGAGGAGAAGGGGACAACAAAGGATGAAATGGTTGGGTGGCATCACGATTCAATGGGCATGAGTTTGAGCAAATTCCAGGAGATAGGGAAGGACAGGGAAACCTGGAGTGCTGCAGTCCATGGGGTTGCAAAGAGTCAGACACTACTGAACAATATCAAAATATCTTATAGTCATTGCATTATCTTTATAAGATAATAAAATTAGCTGAACCCACTTTTCTTACGTTTAATCTCTATAAAGATAAATTCTTTTTTGAAGTGCCATGATTGATTTTACAGACTAAGATGTGAAACTTCAGAGGTTTTCAAATCAGGAAACATGAAAAGTTCTAAGCATTCCGATTATATTACTCAGAAAGATTTATTTCTTCTTTATTTAAAGCCAGGAGTTTTAAAACTTTACTGATTTACAAGTGATTCAAGCATATCTTACACTCTCATCAATTCCAGATTTTACATAGAGATGAAATCATCTCTTGGAAAACTTCCTTCAGAAAATTTGCACTTAGGCTTCCTGGGTGGCTCAGACGGTAGAGAATCTGCCTGCAAAGTAGGAGACACGGGTTCCATCCCTGGGTCAGAAAGATCCCCTGAAGTAGGAAATGGCAACCCACTCTAGTATTCTTTCCTGGAGAATTCCATGGACAGAGGAGCCTGGCAGGCCATAGTCCATGGAGTCGCAAAGAGTTGGACATGACTGATCGTCTAATGCTTTCTTTCATTTTAAAATTCATTGGTAAAAAAGGCAAGTTTCTGCATATATATTTGCATATACTATCCCCCACCAGCATTTTACCTAGGAAAAGGAAATGGCAACCCACTCCAGTATTCTTGCCCGGAGAATCCCATGGACAGAGGAGTCTGGCAGGTGACAGTCCATGGGTCGCAAGAGTCAGACACAACTTAGCAACTAAACTACCAACCACCAGCATTTTACCTACATTGTATTGATTCTTTAACCTTACTGTTAGTGCATTTAGTTTCTCTCTGCTTTGCTTTTAATAAATAGACTGACGCTTGACATGTGTTTTTCCAAGGTTCAATTTTAAGTATTAATAAAATGTCTTTTGAACTGCTCCAATGAAAGGTCCAATGTAAATATCAAATATTGTCTGTGTTGTTGTTGGTCTCATTATGTACATTTTGTCTACTGGCCTCTGTCTTTCAAGACTGAGACCTGCATTTTATATGTGAAGATGTTTCCTTTCAAGATAAAATGTAATTAAGGTATTTAATATCAGGAAGTGATTTCATTTTTCTGCCGAAGAATAATTCCTCTTAAATAAATAACATACCCCTGAGAAAGTGAATACTTGTTTGTGTATAATCCTTCTGACTTGACTTGTTGATATCTCTGTAAAATTACCCATGTAATTCTCAAGGTCAAATTACACAGGGAGTAGGAATAAAACTAATTCAAAATTGACTTCTTATGGACCACTTAGGAGACTGCTGGATTTTCACTACAGTCAGGTTATTTAAGTCATCTTCTTCCTTTATTTATGGATGTTAGTTACATACATACACACAAACAAACACACATATATAACACATACACATACGTGTCTCCCCCTCTAACATACCACATAACAGATACTATGTGATAATTATAGAAAACAAACAATTTTCTGCATATTAAGCATTTACTCAGGGAAATATGAATAGAAGGCATAAAAGTCGTTATACTTTATATTGTGTATTCTAGAGATGATGGTGGTCTCATTTAGGGACATTTGTGAATTTCTGTCATTTTTGGTTGCCACAGTTTTGGGCGTTGCATCTGGTATCTAGTGGGTTCATGGCTACTGTTAATCATCCTACAATATACAGGACAGGCCCCCAACCCTCAACAATGAATTATCTGGTCCAAAATGTCAGCAGGACCTTGCTTGAGAAACTTATAGACTATTCTTTACATATAATAGAACTTATAAAATTCATCTTCAACAATCAGGGTTCTCCTGGGTTTTGTGCATCCTGTTAATTCTTCATCCCCCTGGGTCTCTTTACAGGTTGGCATTGTGGGAAGAACAGGAGCTGGAAAAAGTTCCCTCATTGCTGCCCTTTTTAGATTGTCAGAACCTGAAGGTAGCATTTATATTGATGACATCTTGACAACCAGGATTGGACTGCATGATTTAAGGAAGAAAATGTCAGTTGCACTTCAGGTATGCATAGCAGAGCACTCTCACATGTTCTTTTCATAAGGTGTCTAAAGTTTAAGTGCTTTTAATTTGATTGGTCTTTTCAAGTTAAGTGAATGAGTTGATCCTTTTCTACCCAATAGAGCATATTTTTAGCAGGAGGTATTTTCAACAAACACTTTCATTGGATACCAGGTTTTGTTTTGTTTTGTTTCATCTGTTAGTTTTGTGTGCATGTGATTTAATAACTTACTGAGATAGATTTCTGGACTCAGACTTCCTCAGTTTCCACAATGTTATCCACTGATAATCACATAGTTCTGAGAACAGAAGGATAAATGGTTTGCTTAGCACTGCAGAGTTTCCTATAGGGAAACATGGATTTTATTAATAAGTGTCTTATAGATATAATTTTGCTGTGGGAAATGAGGACATCTTTTCAAAAGTGATATCTCCTTGGAGAACTTTCTGTGAAACTGTGGGGCTTTGAGAATTATAGGATATATAGAAGCTTTGGGGAGACTGACAATTTAGCCATTAATGAATAATTTTCACCAGGGAGGCAGTACAGAATAATAAGGAAGAGCAGTGGACTCAAAAATCTGTCTCTGTGTACCTTGGTTTTCTCTGTCTAACAAAGCTGATAATGATATCACCCCCTCAGTCTGTTGTGAGGACAAAATAGGTCAGTGAGTGTGAAGTGGTTCATGTAGACCCATATGTGCCTGCTGTGATGGTGGAGTGTTGAGTTGGCCATCTCTTCCTGGGCTCTGATTCTGTTTTCTTTTCTTCTTCTTTGTAAAGTAGTATAACTTTCAGGGAGAGTTTTGGAGACTGGATTATATAGACGGGTAGACACTCCTGTCTTTCCTTGTGGTTCATTCACTGAACATAATTCCATGATATTTACTGAGAATTACTATCCTCCAAGTATATAGCCAAGGGCAACCTAGTTCCTGTGTCCTCATCTATCATCCTGCCCACTGCTTTGACAGACATGCTTATTTAAAAAAAAAAAATTGAGTTTTTTATTTATATACTTAATAATCATTTTCCCATCAAAGAAAGCTCAGAAAAATACCCGCTTGAGATGAGAAACAGAGAGGAGAGGAGAGAGAATGAGCCAGGCAAATGTGCTTCCTGGAATGTGGGTGCAATATGTCCTGAAATACCTGTTTATCGGGAAGCATGTACAACATGGCTCCCAAAGGAAGGCGGATGTGGACTTGGGTACAAGTGTTGCTACCTACCCATGACCTCAAAAATACCTGGAATTACTCTAAATAATTTTAAAACCAAGATATTCTTTTCAGACTCTAGTGAAATGCCACCTCACACCCCTTAAGATGTCTGTTATCAAAGAAAAGAGAGAGAAAAATGAAAATGATAAGCATTGGCAAGGATGTAGAGAAATTAGAATCCTTGTTCATTGCTGATAGTAATGTAAAATTGTCCAGCTACTATGGAAATCAACTTGGTGGTTGCTCTGAAAAGTTAATGATGGAATTGTCATCAGTTCAGTTCAGTTCAGTTCAGTCTCTCAGTCATGTCCGACTCTTTGCGACCCCATGAATCGCAGCAGGCTAGGCCTCCCTGTCCATCACCGACTCCCAGAGTTTACTCAAACTCTTGTCCATCGAGTCAGTGATGCCATCCAGCCATCTCATCCTCTGTCGTCCCCTTCTCCTCCTTCCCCCAATCCCTCCCAGCATCAGGGCCTTTTCCAATGAGTCAACTCTTTGCATGAGGTGGCCAAAGTATTGGAGTTTCAGCTTCAGCATCAGTCCTTCCAATGAACACCCAGGACTGATCTCCTTTAGAATGGACTGGTTGGATCTCCTTGCAGTCCAAGGGACTCTCAAGAGTCTTCTCCAACACCACAGTTCAAAAGTATCAATTTTTCGGTGCTCAGCTTTCTTCACACTCCAACTTTCACATCCATACATGACCACTGGAAAAACCATAGTCTATTACCTACCTAGCAATTCTACTTTAGAGTATAAACCCCAAAGAATTGGAAGAAAGGTCTTGAAGAGATGCTGAAACGTGTTTGTTATAGCAACATTATTCTCAACAGCAAAAAAGTGGAGGCACTCAAATGTCCATTGACAGATGAGTCAACAAACAAAATGTGGTGCATACCCATACAGTAGAATATTACTCAGCCTTAATAAAGAAGAAAATTCTGACACATGCTATAGCACAGATGAACCTTGAAAAAATTAAGCTAAGTGAAATAAGCCATTTACAAAGGACAAATACTGTATGATTCTACTAATAGGAGTTACCTAGAATAGCAAATTCATGGATACAGGATGTAGAATGGTGGGTGCCAGGAGTGGCCAGGAGAGGGGAGATGTTGTTTAATGGGTACAGAGTTTCAGTTCCTTAAGATGAAAGGAAATCTGTGGCTGGGTGGTGGTGATGGCTGTACAACAGTATGAATGTATTTAGCGTCACTGGACTGTGCACTTAAAGTGGTTAATCCAGCAAATTTTATGTATATTTTATCACAATTGAAAAAAATTTTTTTTCAAAGGTATCCCTTTCAGGAAAAATGGGAAGAATGTTTCAGCACATTCAGCCCCCATATTTAAAGATTTCCTCTGGTTATTAGATTTATGACTTATGGTTACAGTATAAAATAAATGAGCTTAGATTCTCAAGTTTTATGTTTTGATGGTACTCATCGCTAAAATGGTCATGTGAGATTAGTTAGTAGAAATAAAGGGCATGTCTGTAAATTCCTTTCATATTATTGGATGCAAAGCTTTAGAAACATGCCCTGCATTATTTTTAATGCTTCTTAATAGGAAAAAGTTGCATGCTTGTATACATAAAATAACTCTGTAAATAAATAACATTGGATGATTTTTTGGCTCTGCCAATAATATTTGGAAGCACATCTGAGCAAGGACTAAACAGGCCTTGACCTCAGCATGTTTTGGTTCTGTTCTGTTGGTTTCCATCCTTCCTTGGAACATGTTCTAGGTACACACTCCAGAGAGTGTGTTTACAGAATAGTGCTGAGCTTTGTATCCATGTAGATTCCACTTTTTATGCCTTTGTCTCCAAGGTGCAGTGTTGGTTGATTAAAGAAAAAGAATCTGGAGAGAACTTTCAATGTGTAAAGATTCCCAGGAAGCCATTCAGGAGGCAGACGGGGATAGAATGGTAGTGTAGACCCAGTGCCAGTGTGACCCACAGTTTATTCCTGCTCTGCCTCGTCGACTGTGGGGCCTTGATGATGTAACTTGGCTGCCACGCGTCAACATCCTCGTCCTTAAACCCGGTCTGGAAATCATGGACCCACAGATTTGTGAAGATGTAGCTTAGTGAGATAATGTTTGTGCCCATGTCTCATTCTTAGGAGTGCTCAGTCATCAGGAACTGTTAATATTCTTAAGAATCAGGGCACTGGCCTTTTGGGTATTGTTTCTACTTAAGTAAAAAGAGTAACACCTTCTGAAATGACTTTTCTCTTTAATTTTTGTTTATGTGTTCATGGTCTTTGGTGATTATATTTATTGCTTAATAATAAAAACTAAATTGTTACATAAATATTAATAGTAAAGCAAAGAAACAAAAACAAACAAAAAAACACAATAGGAATTTTGGGGAAAAGCATAACAGAGAAATGTGTCTAACATTTTCCACCAAGAGCAAGAACTCAGACTAAAATTTTTTTGTATTTTGATTTCTGGCTTTCCTCGCACCAGATTCTTTCCTGACTATCACCTTGTACATGATCTTACTTTCCAATCCCCCACCAAAACCTCCAGCCTTTTTCTCAGCCCTCTGCACACTCTTGACTATTTTCTTTCTCTCTTTGAGGACAGGGCCTATATCTCTCATTTCTGTTCCTCTAGTGCTTGTTACAGTCCCTGACAAGTTACAAGAATATTAATAATAATTCCTAAAGTTTATGGAATTGTTAATACATTTTAGTTTCTTATCCCACCATTTCCTGCTTAATCCTCACAATTTGTTGTTATCTTTATCTGACAGATTTAAAAACTGAGTTACTGGGAGCTTATCCTATTTTTCAAGTAAGGGGCAGAACCAGGATTCAAATTTTATGTGTGTCTATTTTTTTAAATTGAAGTATAGTTGATTCCGGAGAAGGCAATGGCACTCCACTCCAGTACTTTTGCCTGGAAAATCCCATGGGCAAAGGAGCCTGGTAGGCTGCAGTCCATGGGGTCGCTAAGAGTCAGGCACGACTGAGCAACTTCACTTTCACTTTTCACTTTCATGCACTGGAGAAGGAAATGGCAACCCACTCCAGTGTTCTTGCCTGGAGAATCCCAGGGACGGCGGAGCCTGGTGGGCTGCTGTCTCTGGGGTCACACAGAGTCGGACACGACTGAAGCGACTTAGTAGTAGAAGCATAGTTGATTCACAGTGTTTCAGTTGTATAGCGAAGAGTTTCAGTTTTATCTCCAAAGACTCCCATCACAGCAGAGTAAAATCCAAAGTACTAGTAAGTACTAGTCATATAACAGAGACCTACGCTCTCCAGTCTCCACCTTGTCCACTTCTCAGTCATGTCCAACTCTTTGTGACCCCATGGACTGCAGCACACCAGGATTCCCTGTCCATCACCAACTCCTGGAACTTGCTCGAACTCATGTCCATTGAGTTGGTGATGCCATCCAACCATCCCCCTCTCCTCCTGTCTTCAATCTTTCCCAGCATCAGGGTCTTTCCAGTGAGTCATCAGATGGCCAAAGTATTGAAGCTTTAGCTTCAGTATCAGTACTTCCAGTGAATATTCAAGGTTGATTTCCTTTAGGAGTGACTGGTTTGATCTCCTTGAAGTCCAAGGGCCTCTCAAGAATCTTCTCCAACACCACAATTAAAAGCATCAATTCTTCAGCTGTGTTGTACTCATCAGATATTTTTACCATTTTTCCTACCATCCCACTTGGAAGGACTCCCCAAACCATAGCAAGAATGAATAAGTATAGAACAAAGCCAGAAGATACTACTCCTATTGCTCTGTCCCTCATTTGGACAATATCAATTTAGAAATGGGTTTATGTACTTGTATGTTATGGGCTGATATGTGTCAGTTGAAGATACTCAAAATGTTATCCCTCCCAATCAAGAGCCCTTTGTCTTTACAGCATCTTGCTAGCTGCAGAGGTGGAGAAAGTCTGTTAGTTTGGTTGCCTGAATTTACTTGTCTAAGTGCAAAAACTTACATTCCTCTTCCCCCAAATGAGTAGGAAGCAGTGATGCTTGTGTCTCAACACCCCAATATAGGGAACTTAGGAAGCTGAGAGCAGACTCTGAAGACGGGGAGCCCAGTGCTGTTTCTTTGAGTTGCCTCTCTTAGCTGAGCCAGGCCCACACCATCTTCCCTAGATCCTGGGTCCTTGTGATCCAGGAAGCATCAGGAGCTTCCATGGTGTTCTCTCTTCCTCCCAGGCTCATCCCCATCACTGCTTACCCTGCATGAACAGGTCAGAACTGGGGAGATGTGATGGTAACAAGGACCTGGGTAGGAGCAGAGACAGGGTAGTAGGGACATAGACCATCAGTCCTGGGGGGAACTTTCAAAGATAAATTCTGTGTTTTTAAGAAGATACTCCTCAACTTCTGTTCAAAATTTTAGGAATAATCTAAAATGAAAGTTCTTCTTAACAAATTTCCAGAAACACAACAGGTAGCTGAAGTATGTGTGTTCTTTGTGCTCAGGATCTGAAGTAGTTAAATTGAGATTGAGATTATATGCAGGGAGTAGCCTGCTTACTTGAAAGAAACTGGAAAATGAAGGGAAGATGGAGAGGGGAAGGAGGAAGAATATTGGGGACCAGCCTCCCCTCGCCTGGCTATGTCGCTTGTGTAAAACTCATGGAGACAGCTGAAGGATGAGAAATCACCTGCATGTGGGAATCTTAAGGTTGATAATTACAAAGAGTAACAAGTTTTTATAAAAATCTGAAGTAGAATTATGGTTATTCCCCTGAAAAGGAACATATTTATTTCAAGCTTCAAGCTCCAGGTTCTCTTTTATACTTTGACAAAAGCATTAGGTTATAGGTTTGACATTTTCAGTTCCCCTTCACCCAGATTAATTGTCTCATTGTTGCCCTTCAAACAGAGTTCCTGCCTCAGTGATTCTCTCAGAATGGTGTTTACTTGTGATTACATTGTAACTCATGCTTATGTCTGGGCTGCATACCACATTCCTCAGTTTATTTCTTATCTTTCTAAATCCTGCTTGCCCCTAATTTCCTAAGCTCACTATCTCCTATAAAAGCTTCTAGTTATTAATATCTCTAAAATTCCTAATCCCTACAAGCTATAGTAAAATATGCTAACACTACAACATTTCTAAACTTTTAGCTTCTAACTATTCTTAACTATTCTTAAACCCTAAACTCAGCAAACTTCCTTTGCCATAAACATTTCCCTCACAAACAGATCTCAGATTATAATCCTTCCCATGGCCTCAAGCTGTGGCCTACGTGCTCATTCTGGAATGCTCTTTGTAAAGGTCCTTGAACAAATGTCAGTGGTTAACTTTATGGATTATTCTCTGGGCACAACTGCAGAAGGCTTTGTGCCTTCTCACACTCCTCTCAAGAACAATAACCACCTTAACATTCTTTCCAGCCAAGTCAACCGAAGAAAGGAAAAAACAAATCAGAATCACAGGACCTAACTCCTTCATCCCAGGACCATGCCTGAAGGATGAGGAGAGGGGGTTGGGGCCATGCCTCCATTTTGTTAGCAATGCCTAATGCAGCTCCCAACAAGTACTCATTCTGAAATATTGTATGAGTAGTGATTTTCAGTGCTTTGGAAGCATATTGGCCACTTAATCAACTTTGTGCAATTAAATCTCCCTTTATAATGTCTTTTTAATTGTGGATTTTGCTCAGGCGTATGTCTTTTTTTTTGGTGGCATACCCTGAGTTTTCTGTATTCATTTCTCTCTCACTAGACTTAAAACTGAGACCATATTGAAGGAAGGATTGGAAGGCTTCCTGAGTATCATTCTTCCTCATGATTAGGGAAAAGAAATGTCTGTCTTCTTCATCTTTCCTCTTGGGCTTTTGTGAAGTGAGGAGAAAAGTCCAGCCCCAAGGCCAGGTGGGATTTGAATGTGGGGATTCTGAGCAGTTCTGGGCACTTGTGGAAGACTCAGGTCTCCTCTTGTTCCCACACATGTGCCTCCCCTTGTCCTGCCCCCTTCACTGAAAGGAGCCAATTGGGCTCTTCTCTTCTGCGCATATTCTTATGACCTGGCTTACTGAGCCTTCCAGAAGAAAATGTAAACGGCCTACATTAGCTTATGTATGGGATTCTCTATTGAGGCAAGAAGAGACATATATTCCCAGATTAATTTACTTGTGGCTCCTCCTGAAGCAGAGGAATAGGAAGAACTATTTAAATTAAAATATCATGACAGCAGAGAGGGCAATGGCACCCCACTCTGGTACTCTTGCCTGGAAAATCCCATGGATGGAGGAGCCTGGTAGGCTGCAGTCCATGGGGTCGTGAAGAGTCTGACACGACTGAGCGACTTCACTTTCATTTTTCACTTTCATGCATTGGAGAAGGAAATGGCAACCCACTCCAGTGTTCTTGCCTGGAGAATCCCAGGGATGGAGGAGCCTGGTGGGCTGCCCTCTATGGGATCGCACAGAGTCGGACACGACTGAAGTGACTTAGCACAGCATAGCATAGCATCATGACACAGGTCACAGTGGGTTTCAGGTCCTCCTGTCCTTGCAGTTAATAATGAAGTTCTGTGAGGCAGGCCAGCCTAACACACATGTGAGAGAACATGGGGGCCAACTGATGCCAAAATCAGAGGTGATCTCTCCATGGACATTGGTGCTGCAGACCCCAGGAGCTGACGTTCCCCTTGTACATGTGGGGATGTTCATTTCACACATGTGGAGAGATTCCAGATCCTAGAAGACAGTCTGACCAATGGAGAAAATAGCCTACTTTAGTCTTTGGTGCTAATGTGTAAATATTTAATGGTTTGCTTTGAGGCACAAACCTCTACTAATCATGCTGTTGGTATTTCCCAGTCACACCAGGATTGACAGTTAATTTATGTAGATCTTGATGTTAAGTTTGTTGTGTAATTATTTCCTCAGTTTGTGTGAGTGTTTAAACAGATATTTATTACCAGGGTGTGTGATTTTTTTTTTTTTTATCAAGTCTTCCTTTGTCTTCAGTTTTTTCCTTAAGATGAAAAAAACTTCTTCAACACTTTATTCTGTTAGTGTTCAGTAGTTCAGAAGATATTTTGTAGCATACTTGGTACAATGGAAAATTATTTTAGAGATACTGTTTTGCAAACATACATTTGCAACTTTATTATTAATAATTAATGAATTTAGATGTTTTTGTATTTTAATTTTGACAGTCTGTACACATTAGAATAAAATAAAAAGAGGTTAAGGTAATAACACTCACTGTTTTGGCATATTTAGGAACCTGTTTTATTCACTGGAACAATGAGGGAAAATCTGGATCCCTTTAATGAGCATACAGATAACGAACTGTGGAATGCCTTGGAAAAGGTAATTTATTAATAGTAACTGTAATTAACTTGTTAGCATCTGTATATGTGTGTTTACATTTAGAGCATTGCGGATAATTAAGGGGAGCGTGTCAGTTTCACTGACTTCGGTAATAGAAAACACTGATGACATGGGTGCACTTAAAAATGTGTGTATTGATGATGAAAATCAACAATATAATGTGACATGTTTTCATTTTAGCTATTTTCCTAGAACCCTGAACAAATAGACACAGTATCTTGTCCTTAGCAGAGTACTCAATTAGATGTTAAAACTGTGGGATCAAATTCTACTAGTGACGTAGTGAATTAATTACTCCATTACACTCCAATATTCGTTTTATTCCTCTGGTCTTAGGAAACATCTCCTAAGTGGAGACAATAGTAGTTTTTCCTTATTAAAACTAAAAGATATAAACAAGATCATACTAATAAAATGTAGGAGTTTCATAGGAAAGTGTTTATAAAGGTAAATTATATAGTCAGAATTAATGATGATTATTTATTGGAAATTATGTCATTTTAATGCTGTAGCATGAATGCAGATAACAGAACCCTGGAACATCTGCTCAGCTTTTCTATGGGAGCTTCATTTCCAGAGAATTTTCTGTTATTTGTGTCATGTTTTCCCTTGTTCCGTTTCTTTGAATTTCTTAACCCTTGCATGAAAAGAAAATTTGACTGTTGCTGTCAGTTTGTATTTTAATACAGACTATTTTGTGATTTTGCATTCCTTTTACAAATCAGTTCTACTGATGGCAGAAACCCTAGACTTCTTTTTTGTAATTTATTTAATTGGAGGCTAATTACTTTACTATATTGCAGTGGTTTTTCCATACATAGTCTTTTGCTTTTAAAAAGTAAGAATGAGCATTCCTATACATTAACAATGAAAGATCAGAAAGAGGAATTAAGAAAACAATCTCATTTACCATTGCAACAAAAAGAATAAAATACCTAGGAATAAACCTATCTAAGGAGACAAAAGACTTGTGCTCATAAAACTACAAGATACTAACAAAAGAAATCGAAGATGGCACAAAACAGATGGAGGGATATACCATGTTCTTGGATTGGAAGAAACAATATTGTGAAGATGACTATACACCCAAAGAATCTACAGATTCAATACAATCCCTGTCAAACTACTAGTGGCATTTATCATAGAATTAGAGCCAAAAATTTTTACAGTTTTAATGGAAACACAAAAGATCCCAAGTAGCCAAAGCAGTCTTAAGAAATAAAAATGAAGCTGGAGAAATTAGGTTCCCTGACTTCAGAATATATTATTGAGTTGACCAAAACGTTTGTTACATAAGATTTGATGGAAAAACTTAAATGAACTTTTTCACTAGTTTAATACAGAGCTAGAGTAATCAAGGTGGTATGGCACTGGCACAAAAACAGAAATATAGATCAATGGAACAAGATGGAAAGCTCAGAGATGAACTCACATACCTGTGGTCACCTAACCTATGACAAAGGAAGTAAGCATATACAATGGAGAAAAGGCAGTCTCTTCAGTAAGTGGTGTAGGAAAACTGGACAGCTCTGTGTAAAAGAATAAAATTAGAACACTCCCTGATACCATATACAAAATTAAACTCAAAGTAGATTGAAAATCTAAATGGAAGGCCAGATACTATGACACTCTTAGAGGACAACACAGGGAAAACACTCTACCTAAATAACTACTAAGTGTTTGATTGATCTTTTCATTTCAGAGAAGTGTGGCATATATATTTTTTTAATCTTTGTTGTTGTTGTTGTTACACAAATCTGAGAGATTTATTGTTCATGTTGGTTTGAATTGGTGTGTTTGTCATTTAGTGTCACCCTTCCAGGGAAGCTCTGAAATCTGTAATATGCAGATGATTCTTGACTGTGAGCAGACAGATTTGGAGGTCATACAATTTTCATCCAGTAATTCTGGTTTCTGAAGGATGTTGCCACTGAGTCTTTATACACCCACCCTGCTTTTCAGCAGCATGTGGATTTTGTTTTCTTAAATTGGGTCGATTGCTTCACCTTCTCCTGCCTGAAAAACAGTGCACCACTGATTTCATTTAAGTTTGTGAGTCTTTTATGCCAGAGTCCAGCTCCAGCAACCAGGGATTCAACCTGAAGGGGTGAGCGGTGTCAGCAAGAAATGGTGCAGCCTCTCAATTTTCTTGGACTGTGTATTTATTTCAAGCTTATAATTCTCTTTTGTGCTTTTACAAAAGCATTAGGTTGGAGGTTTGACATTTTCTATTTCCCCTCACCCAGATTTGTTATCTCCATAAATCATTGTTGCCCTTCAAACACAGTTCCTGCTTCAGCGATTCTCTCAGAATAAGCTTTACCATCTATTATCTACTTCCTCTTATGTGTCCTATAGTTAACTTGTGATTACATTGTAACTCATGCTACATTCCTCAGTTTATTTCTTATCTTTCTAAATCCTGTTTGCCCCTAACATCCTGAGCTCACTATCTCTTAAAAAGACTTCTATCAGTATCTCTAAAATTCCTAACCTCTATAAACTATAATAAAATATGCTATTACAACATTTCTTAAATCTTTAACTTCTATTTTAATTATTACTAAGCCCTAAATTCAGTAAACTCCTTTGCCATAAACATTTTCCTCACAAATAGGCTACAGATAGCAATTGCTCCCATGGCCTCAAGCTGTGGCCTATGTGCTCATCCTGGAATACTCTTTTGTACAAGTCCTTGAACAAATTTCAGTGATTAACTTTATGAATTATTCTCTGAGCACAACTGCAGAAGGCTTTGTGCCTTCTCATGCTCCTCTCAAGAACAATAAGAAGCTTAATATTCCTTTTCAGTCAACTCAGCCAAGGAGAGGAAAAGACAAGTCAGAATCACAAGGCCCAACCCCTTCCTCCCAGGTCCGTGCCTACAGGACAAGGTGAGGGGGTTGGGGCCATGCCTCCATTTTGTCAGTAATGCCGAACGCGGCTCCCAACACTTTTGCAGTAAAATTCTACAAGAGAAGAGGTGTGTAGAGCATTTAACCATAAAACGCAAAGAACAAAAGGATGATCCATTATTCTTTAATTCATAGGACAAATTTAATGGTGAAATTGGGACACATCTTAAAAAAGAAAAAACAGGAAGTACTGGTAAATTATTTTTCTATTTGTTTCCTAGATTGAGACCTTTTTTCACAGATTCACAGGTAGCATTACTCTAGAATTTTAGAACACATTGTTCCATGGACAGAGAGGCAATCTAAATTATAAAAATGCTGAAGTAGTAGATAATACTAAGATCTACTTCTATTTAAACTACATTTGGAACTTTCTATAAAAAAAAAAATGTGAGTTTATTTCACGAAGTGAAGTGTGTGGTTTCTATGTATTGCTTCTGGAATTAACCCTGTTAATTTTGGTAATATCACTTAAAGAAATCATCCCATTATTATGCTTCTCTAGGAATTGATTCCTTATGACTATTTTAAAAGAAACCTTACCAAATCATTCATTGAAAAACATACAAATGTGATAAAGAAATAATTCCTAGAGGATCTGGATAAAGGGGTGATTTATCATTCTAAGTTATTGTTGTTCAGTTGCTAAGTCAACTTTAACTCTTTGTGACCTCATGGACTACAGCATGCCAGGCTTTCCTGTCCCTCACCACCTCCTGGAATTTGCCCAAGTTCATGTCCATTGAGTCGATGATGCCATCCAGGCATTTGATCGTCTGATCCCTCTTCTCCTTCTGCCTTCAATGTTTCCCAGCATCAGAGTCTTTTCCAAAGAGTCAACTGTTTGCATCAGGTGGCCAAAATATTGGAACTTCAGCTTCAGCATCAGTCTTTCCAGAGAATATTCAGGGTTGATTTCCTTTAAGACTGACTAGTTTGATCTCCTTGTTTTCCAAGGGACTATGAATAGTGTTCTCCAGTACCACAGTTCAAAAGCATAAATTCTTCAGCTCAGTTCAGTTCAGTCATTCAGTCGTGTCTGACTCTTTGCAACCCCATGAATTGCAGCACTGAATTTCAGCATGCCAGGCCTCCCTGTCCATCACCAACTCCCGGAGTTCACCCAAACTCATGTCCATAGAGTCAGTGATGCTGTCCAGGCATCACATCCTCTGTTGTCCCTTTCCCCTCCTGCCCCCAATCCCTCCCAGCATCAGAGTCTTTTCCAATGAGTCTGTTCACATGAGGTGGCCAAAGTACTGGAGTTTCAGCTTTAGCATCATTCCTTCCAAAGAACACCCAGGACTGATATTCTTTAGAATGGACTGGTTAGATCTCCTTGCAGTCCAAGGGACTTGCAAGAGTCTTCTCCAACACCACAGTTCAAAACCATCAATTCTTCTGCGCTCAGCCTTCTGCACAGTCCAACTCTCACATCCATACATGACCACAGGAAAAACCATAGCCTTGATTAGACAGACCTTTGTTGGCAAAGTAATGTCTCTGCTTTTGAATATGCTATCTAGGTTGGTCATAACTTTCCTTCCAAGGAGTAAGCGTCTTTTAATTTCACGGCTGCAGTCACCATCTGCAGTGATTTTGGAGCCCCAAAAAATAAAGCCTGACACTGTTTCTACTGTTTCCCCATCTATTTCCCATGAAGTGATGGGACCAGATGCCATGATCTTCGTTTTCTGAATGTTGAGCTTTAAGCCAACTTTTTCACTCTCCTCTTTCACTTTCATCAAGAGGCTTTTGAGTTCCTCTTCACTTTCTGCCATAAGGGTGGTGTCATCTGCATATCCGAGGTTATTGATATTTCTCACAGCAATCGTGATTTCAGCTTGTGCTTCTTCCAGCCCAGCGTTTCACGTGATGTACTCTGCATGTAAGTTAATTAAGTGGGCTGACAATATACATTCTTGATGTACTCCTTTCCCTGTATGGAATCAGTCTATTTTTCCATGTCCAGTTCTAACTCTTCCTTCCTGACCTGCATATATGTTTCTCAAAAGGCAGGTCAGGTGGTCTGGTATTCCCATCTCTTTCAGAATTTTCCACAGTTTATTAATGTGATCCACACAGTCAAAGGCTTTGGCATAGTCAATAAACAGAAATAGATGTTTTTCTGGAACACTCTTGCTTTTTCCATGATCCAGCAGATGTTCAGAATTTGATCTCTGGTTCCTCTGCCCTTTCTAAAACCAGCTTGAACATCTGGAAGTTCACGGTTCACTTACTGCTGAAACCTGGCTTGGAGAATTTTGAGCATTACTTTACTAGCGTGTAGATGAGTACAATTGTGAGGTAGTTTGAGCATTCTTTGGCATTGCCTTTCTTTGGGATTGGAATGAAAACTGACCTTTTCCAGTCCTGTGGCCACTGCTGAGTTTTCCAAATCTGCTGGCATATTGAGTGCAGCACTTTCACAGCATCATCTTTCAGGATTTGAAATAGCTCAACTGGAATTCCAACACCTCCACTAGCTTTGTTCGTAGTGATGCTTTCTAAGGCCCACTTGACTTCACATACCAGGATGTCTGGCTCTAGGTGAGTGATCACACCATCGTGATTATCTTGGTCATGAAGATCTTTTTTGTTCAGTCCTTCTGTGTATTTTTGCCACCTCTTCTTAATATCTTCTGCTTCTTTAGGTCCATACCATTTCTGTCCTTTATCAAGCCCATCTTTGCATGAAATGTTCCCTTGGTATCTCTAATTTTCTTGAAGAGATCTCTAGTCTTTCCCATTCTGTTGTTTTCCTCTATTTCTTTGCATTGATCACTGAGGAGGGCTTTCTTATCTCTCCTTGCTATTCTTTGAAACTCTGCATTCAGATGCTTATATCTTTCCTTTTGTCCTTTGTTTTTCACTTCTCTTCTTTTCACAGCTATTTGTAAGGCCTCCCCAGACAGCCATTTTGCTTTTTTTCATTTCTTTTCCATGGGGATGGTCTTGATGGAGACAGGTCCTGTCTCCTGTACAGTGTCACAAACCTCCGTCCATACTTCATCAGGCATTCTATCATATCTAGTCCCTTAAATCTATTTCTCACTTCCACTGTATACTCATAAGGAATTTGATTTAGGTCATACTTGAATGGTCTAGTGATTTTCTCTACTTTCTTCAATTTAAGTCTGAATTTGCCATTAAGGAGTTCATGATCTGAGCCACAGTCAGCTCCTGATCTTTTTTTTTTTTTCTGACTGTATAGAACTTCTCCCTCTTCGACTACAAAGAATATAATCAGTCTGATTTCAGTGTTGACCATCTGGTGATATCCATGTGTAGAGTCTTCTCTTGTGTTGTTGGAAGAAGGTGTTTGCTATGACCAGTGTGTTCTCTTGGCAAAACTCTATTAGCCTTTGCCCTGCTTCATTCCGTATTCCAAGGCCAAATTTGCCTGTTACTCCAGGTGTTTCTTGACTTCCTACTTTTGCATTCCAGTCCCCTATAATGAAAAGGACATCTTTTTGGGGTGTTAGTTCTAAAAGGTCTTGTAGGTCTTCATAGAACCGTTTAACTTCAGCTTCTTCAGCGTTACTGGTTGGGGCATAGACTTGGATTACTGCGATATTGAATGGTTTGCCTTGGAAATGAACAGAGATCATTCTGTCGTTTTTGAGATTGCATCCAAGTGCTATAGATTGCACCCAAGGACTATACAGTCCATGGAATTCTCCAGGCCTGAATACTGGAATGGATAGCCATCACCTTCTCCAGGGGATCTCCTCAACCCAGAGATGGAACAGTCCATAATCGAATCGATTCTTCAGTGCTCTATTGTCCAGCTCTTGCATCTGTAGATGACTATTGGAAAGACCATAGGTTTGATTATATGGACCTTTGTCAGCAAAGTGATATCTTTGCTTTTTAACACACTGTGTAGTTTTGTCATAGCTTTCCTGCCAAGAAGAAATCGTCTTCTAATTTCAAGGCTACAGTTACCATCTGCACTGAATTTAGAGTCCAAGAAAAGGAAATCTGTCACTGCTTCTATCTTTTCCCCTTCTGTTTGCCATGAAATGATGGGACTGAATGCCGTGATCTTAGTTTTATTAATGTTGAATTTTAAGCCAACTTTTTCACTCTCCTCCTTCACCCTCATCAAGAGGTATCACTAAATCAATGAAGTCAGTTTTTAAGTGAACCAAAAACCCTAGTTATTAATTTGTGTATGATGCCTAACTGGATATATGAACCCAAACTCACAGAGTTAACCTGAGAATGAGTAGGAGAGAACCACTATGTTTTCCTCTTTATGAACTTCAGTTAAAAGGAAAATATGGCTTAAAATTTTTTTAATGTCCTCTAGTTCTCTTTCCTCCTTCTTCCTTGGCAGAGATGGGCATTCAGAAGGAAGACAGTCCTATGGATGCTGCCTGTCTAATTTTGTTTATTTTTCTAAATATGCTGAAAATACATTTTTAATGTACTGAAAACTTGCCAACTTACTGTAAAATGATAAATTTCATCAGAAATTAGTGCTATTGGGGTGCTAAAAAGCAAAGGCAGCTCTAAAAATATAACATGAATAGTGCCTGAAGATGAAGCACTTTATCACTCAGAGGTTAAAACTTCATAGTAGATAAAACTCTGGGAATGAATCATTGATGTGTTGCTTCTGTTAAAAAGCAAAAACAAAACACCTCAGATACTGGGATTTGGAATTAAGGGTAGAGTATGGGGGCTTCCCCAGTTCCTCAGTGATAAAGAGTCTGCCTGTAATGGGGGAGAAGTGGGATTGATCCCTGAGTTGAGAGAATTACCTAGAAGAGGAAATGGTAACCTGCTCCAATATTATTGCCTGGGAAATCCCATGGACAAAGGAACCTGGTGGGCTACAGTCCATAAGTTTCACAACTTAGCAACTAAACAATAACAAAAATGTCCTGTCAAAACTGGGAAGAAATTGTGTGGTTAAATGTCTGACATTGATAGTGTCTCTGTTAGGACACAAGTGTGTCACATCACACAGGAAACCGAGATACAGAAATCTGGGCATCAGCAGCCGATGCATCAGGAATCACGTGGTTCAGTCCTTGCGGTGGCAACAGGTCACATGTCCATTTCCCTGGGCCTTGTGTTCGGTGAAATTCCTGTACTGCTGGCCCTGCTCTAGTAAAAGCTCTTCCCCATCTGTTGATTGCATTTCAGTGTCTCCTTCTGGCCCACACCAGATTTTCTCTTTGAAAAGTAATAAAGTTCCACAAAATTTGGAAAGCACCTGACATCTGTGTTCACCTCATGTGAGGGGCGTCAGCACCTACTACACAGAGTGCACATAGCAATGATGGAGACAGGGTGCCTTATGAGTCCAGTTTATTATTTTTCAGTTCTGCTCTATTCTATTATTTTCCCAAGTTCAAAAATAATCTGAAGTATTCTATACAGAGATGTATAGTTTGAATAGTTATTATTTGTTCTATTTGCCTTAAATTATAACTTTTTCAGTGCTTTCCTTTGTTTAAAGTGTGATATGATATCTTGGAGTCAGTTAATTGTTATAAGAATATATCCTTTTTACAATTATACTTACTAAGGAAACAGTGTTAGAATACTGGAGTGGATTGCTATTTCCTTAGCCAGGGGATCTCACCCAGGATGGAACCCAAGTCTCCTGTTTGTCAGGTGGATTCTTTACCACTGAGCCACCAGGGAAGCCCACCTTCATCCAGCCAACAAATATCTACTAAGAGCTTGTTAGGCAATGCTGCCGATTCTGAGGCTGTCACAATCATCAAGAGATAAAATGTCTGTCCTTCTGGAGCTGAAATTCTCCTGGAGAAGTTGAAAATCAAGCCAATCATATGTAACAAAATGTACATATGTAACAAAATCTCAGCGCTGATACATGCAAAGGAGAAAAGTGAAGCAGAACTTGAGGAAGGGTGAGCTGATAGCATTATTAATAACGGGCAATATCTATTGATCTGTTACAAATTCTACATGCACTGACACATTTAATATTCTTAACAATCTTAAGAGGTACACACCTTTATAATTATGATATTATAGTCTTACTTAGAGTTTAGGAAGATAAGATAGAGTAGGTTCAGGAACTTGCCCAGTTGGCACAGCCTGGCAAGACTTATGCCCAGGCTGCCTGGCTTCAAGTCTCCAATTTATTTTTGTTTGGCTGGGAAAAAAATAGTGAACAAAAGTCTAAAATGCGGTACTTTGGTGCAATCTCAAAAATGACAGAGTGATCTCAGTTCATTTCCAAGGGAAACCATTCAGTATCACAGTAATCCAAGTCTATGCCCCAACCACTAATGCTACAAAAGCTGAAGTTGAACAGTTCAATGAAGAGCTAGAAGACTTTCTAGAACTAAAACCAAAAAAGATGTCTTCTTAATCATAGGGAACTGAAATGTGAAAGTAGGAAGTCAAGAGATACCTGGAGTAACAGGCAAGTTTGGCCTTGTGGAGTACAAAATGAAGCAGGACAAAGGCTAACAGAGTTTTGTCAAGAGAACGTTCTGGTCATAGCAAACACCCTCTTCCAACAACACAAGAGACAACTCTACACATGGACATCACCAGATGGTCAATACTGAAATCAGATTGATTATATTCATTGCAGCCAAAGATGGAAAAGCTCTATATAGTCAGCAAAAACAAGATGGCAGCTGACTATGGCTCAGATCATGAACTCCTTGTTACAAAACTCAGGCATAAATTGAAGAAAGTAAGGGGAAACCACAAGGCAATTCTGACATGACCTAAAACAAATCCCTTACAAATTATACAGTGGAAGTGACAAGTAGATTCAAGGGATTAGTTCTGAAGTACCTGAAGATCTATGGACAGACGTTTGTAACATTCTACAGGAAGTGGTGAACAAAACTATCCCCAAGAAAAAGAAATGCAACAAGGCAAAATGGTTGTCTGAGAAGGCCTTACAAATAGCTGAGAAAAGAAGAGAAGCTAAAGGCAAAGGAGAAAAGGAAAGATATACCCATGTCAATACAGAGTTCCAAAGAATAACACAGAGACATAAGACAGCCTTTCTAAGTGATCAATGCAAAGAAATAGAGGAAAACAATAGAAAAGGAAAGACCAGAGATTTCTTCAATAAAACTAGCAATACCAAGAGAACATTTCCTGCAAGGATGGGCACAATAAAGGACAGAAACAATATGGACCTAACAGAAGCAGAAGAGATTAAGAAGTGGTGGCAAGAATACACGGAAGAACTATTTTTAAAAAAGATCTTAATGACCCAAATAGCTACAATGATGTGATCACTCACTTAAAGACAGACATCCTGGAACACAAAGTCAAGTTGGCTTTAGAAAGCATCATGATGAAGAAAGCTAGTGGTGACAGAATTCTAGCTGATCTATCTCAAATCCTAAAAGATGATGCCGTGAAAGTGTTGCACTCATATGCCAGCAAATTTGGAAGACTCAGCAGTGCCACAGGACTGGAAAAAAGTCAGTCTTCATTTCCATCCTAAAGAAGGGCAGTGCCAAAGAATGTTTAAATTACCACACAATTGCACTAATTTCACATGCTAGCAAAGCAATGCTCAAAATCCTTCACGCTAGGCTTCAACAGTACATGAAGCAAGAACTTCCAAATGTACAAACTGTATTTAGAAAAGCCAGAGGAACCAGAGATCAAATTGTCAACATCCATTGGGTCATCAAAAAAGCAACAGAATTCCATAAAAAAAAAATCTACTTCATTGACTTCACTAAAGCCTTTCACTGTGTGGATCACAACAAACTGGAAAATTCTTAAAGAGATAGGAATACCAGACCACCTTACCTGCCTCCTGTGAAACCTATATGCTGGTCCAGAAGCAACAGTTAGAACCGGACATGGAACACTTGTTCCAAAGCAACAATTTGGACTGGTTCCAAATTGGGAAAGGAGTATGTCAAGGCTATATGTTGTCACCTTGCTTATTTGACTTATATGCAGAGTACATCATGAAAATGCCGGGCTGGATGAAGCACAAGCTGGCATCAAGATTTCTGGGAGAAATATCAGTAACCTCAGATATGCATCTGATACCACCCTAATCATAGACAGTGAAGAGGACTAAAGAGCCTCTTGATAAAAGTGAAAGAAGAGTGTGAAAAAGCTGGCTTAAAACTCAACATTCAAGAAACTAAGATCATGCCATCCTGTCTCATCACTGCATTGCAGTAGATGGGGAAACAGTGGAAACAATGACAGACTTTATTTCCAAAATCACTGCAGATGGTGACTGCAGCCATGAAATTAAAAGATGCTTGCTCCTGGGAAGAGGAGTTTCAAGAAACCTAGACAGAATATTAAAAAGCAGAGACATCAGTTTACCGACAAAGTCCATGTAGTTAAACCTAAGGTTTTCCCAGTAGTCATGTACCAGTGTGAGGGTTGGACCATAAAGAAGGCCGAGTATTGAAGAACTGATGCTTTTGAACTGTGGTTCTGGAGAAAATTGTTGAGAGTCCCTTGGACAGCAAGGAGATCAAACCAGTCAATCCTAAAGGAAATCAATCCTGAATTTTCCTTGGATGGACTGATGATGAAGCTGAAGCTCCAATACTTTGGCCACCTGATGTGAGGAGCCAACTCATTGAAAAAGACCCTGATGCTGGGAAAGATGGAAGGCAGGTGGATAAGGGTACAAAAGAAGACAAGATGGGTGGATGGCATCACCAACTTAATGGACCTGAGTTTGAGCAAACTCCAAGCAATAGTGAAGGACTGGGAACACTGGTGTGCTGCTGTCCATGGGGTTGCAAAGTGTTGGGCACAACTCAGCGACTGGATGACAATAACCTGTATCCATATGCTTTGGGAAATAAGATGTTATGTTTTATTTTTCATGTGTTTACATTCACTACAATGCATTTATGACACTGAAGAAAATGCACTTGTTTGGTCCACTATTTATAGGATTAAACTTGGGAAAGAAACATCATCAGAATGGGTTCCAGGATTACTAATGTATAAGGGGCAGTTTGTCATTGCTTGAACTTGCATATATTAAACTTTAGAAAATAATAAAGGGCCAATAAGCTTATATCTTCAGAGAACCAGTTTTTCTGTAAAATTTTTGAAAGTTTTTCTCTAGTGTACCAACTCCTATGCAAAATGTACTTTGGGAAACTTGACTCAACCATAAAGATCCTTTTAACTTTTCTGTTTAAGTCACATTGGGAGAAATAGCTTCACTTTTTGTGAGACTTCCGTAACTAACCCCTAGGTGAGGTTTCTGGTGGATGTCCTGTGGTGGGAATGGGGGACACTGAAATCTTTCTGTCCTGAGTTGACTCCACCATCTTTCTCAGTGAACATTCACTGGAAGGAGCTCTCCCCATCACTTGGGTGTACATGTAAGATACGTAAGAAGTCCTGAGGATGTCAAAGTTAATGTCTAAGAGGCTTGTCTACTTCAGGAACAGTTTGCTTAGAAAAATGTCCTTCTTTCTGTATCCATAGGTACAACTTAAAGAATCCATCGAAGGTCTTCCTGCTAAAATGAACACCGAATTAGCAGAATCTGGATTGAACTTGAGTGTTGGTCAGAAACAACTGGTGTGCCTTGCCAGAGCTCTTCTCAGGAAGAATCAGATATTGATTATTGACAAAGCAACATCACACGTGGATCCAAGGTATGGAGCTGAGCCCCAGGAAATCTTGAACTGACTTGTAAATGTGGTAAATGGAAAACATTTAGTAAATCTTCTAAATGTTTCTAAGTGCTCGCTTGGCCTCATGGATATCTGTTGATAATATTAATCCCAGAAAACAAAGGAAAAAACAAAGACATGTTATATGGTGTTAATATTGTTTTGAGGCACAATAAGAGAGCTGAATTCCTAAATCCACCTCCTGATAGTTTCAAGCAATTTTGAGAGAAGACTAATTTTCCATCATTTTATAAAAAATATTAAATTTCTAAGTAGATTTTTATACTTAGTTTTTTAGGAACAAGAGTATATGTTAAAGTATTGATTTTTAAAAACATTGTAAAAATATTATGGAATATTTTTAAGTCTTAAGTCTGCTTTTCCTGTCTTTACTGAACTAAATCAACTTCTTTGTTTCTAGAACTGATGAGTTCATACAAAAAAGAATTCGTGAGAGATTTGCCCAGTGCACTGTGCTGACCATTGCACACAGGTTGAGCACCGTTATTGACTGTGAAAGGATAATGGTAAGACCCTTGCCATTTTAGCTGTTTCCATTTATGTTCAATTTTCAATGTATCCTTCCATGTAAAATTTGATAGGAACGTCCATTAATTTTTCTCTTAGTTTTTTCTCTCATTCCTGAAAATTACTCAAGTACTCAACTATACTTTTAGAATGCACTATTAAATAATATATCCAATGATCTTATATTTTCATATTAAAAGTTTATTTGAATTGTCATTTTTTTAAAAAATTTTATTTTATTTTTAAACTTTACATAATTGTATTAGTTTTGCCAAATATCAAAATGAATCCGCCACAGGGATACATGTGTTCCCCATCCTGAACCCTCCTCCCTCCTCCCTCCCCATTCCATCCCTCTGGGTCGTCCCAGTGCACCAGCCCCAAGCATCCAGTATCGTGCATCGAACCTGGACTGTCAACTCGTTTCATACATGATATTTTACATGTTTCAAAGCCATTCTCCCAAATCTTCCCACCCTCTCCCTCTCTCACAGAGTCCATAAGACTATAGACTATACATCATATGTTCTATATGTATATATATACATCATATATATATATAGTACTATATGTATACATCATATGTATATATAGTTCTATATGTATACATGTATACATGTATATACATCATATGTATATATAGACTATACATATATATAGTATAGACTATACATATATATATATGTATATATAGACTATGGACTATACATCATATGTTCTATATGTATATATATATATACATCATATGTATATATAGTTCTATATACACGTATATGTATATATAGTTGTATACATGTATATATATACATCACATATATATAGTTCTATATGTATACACGTATATGTATATATAGTTGTATACATGTATATGTATACATGTATATGTATACATGTATATGTATAAATAGTTCTGTATGTATACATGTATACATATGTATACATAGATCTATATGTATATATATACATCATATGTTCCATAAGACTATGTTCTATACATCAGTGTCTCTTTTGCTGTCTCGTACACAGGGTTATTGTTACCATCTTTCTAAATTCCATAGATATGCGTTAGTATACTGTATTGGTGTTTTTCTTTCTGGCTTACTTCACTCTGTATAATAGGCTCCAGTTTCATCCACCTCATTAGAACAGATTCAAATGTAATCTTTTTAATGGCTGAGTAATACTCCATTGTGGATATGTACCACAGCTTTCTTATCCATTCATCTGCTGATGGGCATCTAGATTGCTTCCATGTCCTGGCTATTATAAACAGTGCTGCGATGAACATTGGGGTACTCGTGTCTCTTTCCCTTCTGGTTTCCTCAGTGTGTATGCCCAGCAGTGGGATTGCTGGATCATAAGGCAGTTCTAGTTCCAGTTTTTTAAGGAATCTCCACACTGTTCTCCATAGTGGCTGTACTAGTTTGCATTCCCACCAATAGTGTAAGAGGGTTCCCTTTTCTCCACACCCTCTCCAGCATTTATTACTTGTAGAGTTTTGGATCGCAGCCATTCTGACTGGTGTGAAATGGTACCTCATAGTGGTTTTGATTTGCATTTCTCTGATAATGAGTGATGTTGAGCATCTTTTCATGTGTTTGTTAGCCATCTGTATGTCTTCTTTGGAGAAATGTCTATTTAGTTCTTTGGCCCATTTTTTGATGGGGTCATTTATTTTTCTGGAGTTGAGCTGTAGGAGTTGCTTGTATATTCTCGAGATGAGTTGTTTGTCAGTTGCTTCATTTGCTATTATTTTCTCCCATTCTGAAGGCTGTCTTTTCACCTTGCTAATAGTTTCCTTTGATGTGCAGAAGCTTTTAAGGTTAATTAGGTCCCATTTGTTTATTTTTGCTTTTATTTCCAATATTCTGGGAGGTGGGTCATAGAGGATCCTGCTGTGATGTATGTCAGAGAGTGTTTTGCCTATGTTCTCCTCTAGGAGTTTTATAGTTTCTGGTCTTACGTTTAGATCTTTAATCCATTTTGAGTTTATTTTTGTGTATGGTGTTAGAAAGTGTTCTAGTTTCATTCTTTTACAAGTGGTTGACCAGATTTCCCAGCACCACTTGTTAAAGAGATTGTCTTTAATCGTTGTATATTCTTGCCTCCTTTGTCAAAGATAAGGTGTCCATATGTGCGTGGATTTATCTCTGGGCTTTCTATTTTGTTCCATTGATCTATATTTCTGTCTTCGTGCCAGTACCATACTGTCTTGATAACTGTGGCTTTATAGTAGAGCCTGAAGTCAGGTAGGTAGATTTCTCCAGTTCCATTCTTCTTTCTCAAGATCGCTTTGGCTATTCGAGGTTTTTTGTATTTCCATACAAATTGTGAAATTATTTGTTCTAGCTCTGTGAAGAATGCTGTTGGTAGCTTGATAGGGATTGCATTGAATCTATAGATTGCTTTGGGTAGTATACTCATTTTCACTATATTGATTCTTCCAATCCATGAACATGGTATATTTCTCCATCTGTTAGTGTCCTCTTTGATTTCTTTCACCAGTGTTTTATAGTTTTCTATATATAGGTCTTTAGTTTCTTTAGGTAGATATGTTCCTATGTATTTTATTCTTTCCATTGCAATGGTGAATGGAATTGTTTCCTTAATATCTCTTTCTGTTTTCTCATTATTAGTGTATAGGAATGCAAGGGATTTCTGTGTGTTGATTTTATATCCTGCAACTTTACTATAGTCATTGATTAGTTCTAGTAATTTTCTGGTGGAGTCTTTAGGGTTTTCTATGTAGAGGATCATGTCATCTACAAACAGTGAGAGCTTTACGTTTTCTTTTCCAATTTGGATTCCTTTTATTTCTTTTTCTGTTCTGATTGCTGTGGCCAAAACTTCCAAAACTATGTTGAATAGTAACGGTGAAAGTGGGCACCCTTGTCTTGTTCCTGACTTTAGAGGAAATGCTTTCAATTTTTCACCATTGAGGATAATGTTTGCTGTGGGTTTTTCATACATAGCTTTTATTATGTTGAGGTATGTTCCTTCTATTCCTGCTTTTTGGAGAGTTTTTATCATAAATGGATGTTGACTTTTGTCAAAGGCTTTCTCTGCATCTATTGAGATAATCATATGGTTTTTATTTTTCAATTTGTTAATGTGTATTACATTGATTGATTTGCGGATATTGAAGAATCCTTGCATCCCTGGGATAAAGCCCACTTGGTCATGGTGTATGATCTTTTTAATGTGTTGTTGGATTCTGATTGCTAGAATTTTGTTAAGGATTTTTGCTTCTATGTTCAGCAGTGATATTGGCCTGTAGTTTTCTTTTTTTGTGGGATTTTTGTCAGGTTTTGGTATTAGGGTGATGGTGGCCTCATAGAATGAGTTTGGAAGTTTACCGTCCTCTGCAATTTTCTGGAAGAGTTTGAGCAGGATAGGTGTTAGCTCTTCTCTAAATTTTTGGTAGAATTCAGCTGTGAAGCCATCTGGACTTGGGCTTTTGTTTGCTGGAAGATTTTTGATTACAGTTTCAATTTCCGTGCTTGTGATGGGTGTGTTAAGATTTTCTATTTCTTCCTGGTCGAGTTTTGGAAAGTTGTACTTTTCTAAGAATTTGTCCATTTCTTCCACGTTGTCCATTTTATTGGCATATAATTGTTGATAGTACTCTCTTATGATCCTTTGTATTTCTGTGTTGTCTGTTGTGATCTCTCCATATTCATTTCTAATTTTATGCATTTGATTTTTCTCCCTTTGTTTCTTGATGAGTCTGGCTAATGGTTTGTCAAATTTATTTATCCTTTCAAAAAACCAGCTTTTGGTTTTGTTGATTTTTGCTATGGTCTCTTTTGTTTCTTTTGCATTTATTTCTGCTCTAAGTTTTAAGATTTCTTACCTTCTACTAACCCTGGGGTTCTTCATTTCTTCCATTTCTAGTTGCTTTAGGTGTAGAGTTAGGTTATTTATTTGTCTTTTTTCTTGTTTCTTGAGGTGTGCCTGTATTGCTATGAACTTTCCCCTTAGGACTACTTTTACTGTGTCCCACAGGTTTTGGGTTGTTGTGTTTTCATTTTCATTCGTTTCTATGCAAATTTTGATTTCTTTTTTGATTTCTTCTGTGATTTGTTGGTTATTCAGCACCGTGTTGTTCAGCCTCCATATGTTGGAATTTTTAATAGTTTTTCTCTTGTAATTGAGATCTAATCTTACTGCATTGTGGTCAGAAAAGTTGCTTGGAATGATTTCTATTTTTTTGAATTTACCAAGGCTAGCTTTATGGCCCAGGATGTGATCTATCCTGGAGAAGGTTCCATGTGCACTTGAGAAAAAGGTGAAATTCATTGTTTTGGGATGAAATGTCCTATAGATATCAATTAGGTCTAACTGGTCTATTTTATCGTTTAAAGTTTGTGTTTCCTTGTTAATTTTCTGTTTAGTTGATCTATCCATAGGTGTGAGTGGGGTATTAAAGTCTCCCACTATTATTGTGTTATTGTTAATTTCTCCTTTCATACTTGTTAGCATTTGTCTTACATACTGCGGTGTTCCTGTGTTGGGTGCATATATATTTATAATTGTTATATCTTCTTCTTGGATTGATCCTTTGATCATTATGTAGTGACCATCTTTGTCTCTTTTCACAGTCTTTGTTTTAAAGTCTATTTTATCTGATATGAGTATTGCTACTCCTGCTTTCTTTTGGTCCCTATTTGCATGGAAAATCTTTTTCCAGCCCTTCACTTTCAGTCTGTATGTGTCCCCTGTTTTGAGGTGGGTCTCTTGTAGACAACATATGTAGGGGTCTTGTTTTTGTATCCAGTCAGCCAGTCTTTGTCTTTTGGTTGAGGCATTCAACCCATTTACGTTTAAGGTAATTACTGATAAGTATGACCCCGTTGCCATTTACTTTATTGTTTTGGGTTCGAATTTATACACAATTTTTGTGTTTCCTGTCTAGAGAATATCCTTTAGTATTTGTTGGAGAGCTGGTTTGGTGGTGCAGAATTCTCTCAGCTTTTGCTTGTCTGAAAAGCTTTTGATTTCTCCTTAATACTTGAATGAGATCCTTGCTGGGTACAATAATCTGGGCTGTTGGTTATTTTCTTTCATCATTTTAAGTATGTCTTGCTATTCCCCACTGGCTTGAAGAGTTTCTATTGAAAGATCAGCTGTTATCCTTATGGGTATTCCCTTGTGTGTTATTTGTTGTTTTTCCCTTGCTGCTTTTAATATTTGTTCTTTGTGTTTGATCTTTGTTAATTTGATTAATATGTGTCTTGGGGTGTTTCGCCTTGGGTTTATCCTGTTTGGGACTCTCTGGGTTTCTTGGACTTGGGTGATTATTTCCTTCCCCATTTTAGGGAAGTTTTCAACTATTATCTCCTCAAATATTTTCTCATGGTCTTTCTTTTTGTCTTCTTCTTCTGGGACCCCTATGATTCGAATGTTGTAGCGTTTAATATTGTCCTGGAGGTCTCTGAGATTGTCCTCATTTCTTTTAATTCGTTTTTCTTTTGTCCTCTCTGATTCATTTATTTCTACCATTCTATCTTCTAATTCACTAATCCTATTTTCTGCCTCTGTTATTCTACTATTTGTTGCCTCCAGAGTGTTTTTAATTTCACTTATTGCATTATTCATTATATATTGACTCTTTTTTATTTCTTCTAAGTCCTTGTTAAACCTTTCTTGCATCTTCTCAATCCTTGTCTCCAGGCTATTTATCTGTGATTCCATTTTAATTTCAAGATTTTGGATTAATTTCACTATCATTATTCAGAATTCTTTATCAGGTAGATTCCCTATCTCTTCCTCTTTTGTTTGGTTTGGTGGGCATTTATCCTGTTCCTTTATCTGCTGGCTATTCCTCTGTCTCTTCATCTTGTTTAAATTGCTGAGTTTGGGGTATGGTTTCTGTATTCTGGCAGTTTGTGGAGTTCTCTTTATTGTGGCGTTTCCTCGCTGTGTGTGGGTTTGTACAGGTGGCTTGTCAAGGTTTCCTGGTTAGGGAAGCTTGTGTCGATGTTCTGGTGGATGGAGCTGTATTTCTTCTCTCTGGAGTGTAATGAAATGTCCAGTAATGAGTTATGAGATGTCTATGGTTTTGGGGGTGACTTTGGGCAGCCTGTATCTTGAAGCTCAGGGCTGTGTTCCTTTGTTGCTGGAGAATTTGCTTGGTATGTCTTGCCCTGGAACTTGTTGGCCCTTGTGTGGTGCTTGGTTTCAGTGTCAGTATGGAGGCGTTTGATGAGCTCCTGTCAATTAATGTTCCTTGGAATCAGGAGTTCCCTGGAGTCAGGGTTTGGACTGAAGCCTCCTACTTCCAGTTATCGGTCTTATTTTTACAGTAGTTTCAAAACTTCTCCTTCTATACAGCACCATTGATAAAACATCTACGTTAAAGATGAAAAGTTTCTCTACTGTGAGGGTCACTCAGAGAGGTTCACAGCGTTACATGGAGAAGAGAAGAGGGAGGAGGGAGTTAGAGGTGACCCAAATAAGATGAGGTGGAATCAATAGTGGAGAGAGTGGGCTAGCCAGTAGTCACTTCCTTATGTGCACTCCACAACTGGACCGCTCAGAGATGTTCACGGAGTTATACAGAGAAGAGAAGAAGGAGGCAGGAGACAGAGGTGGTCAGAAGGATAAAAGGGGTAAATGAAAAGGAGGGAGACAGATCCAGCCAGTAATCATTTCCCTCAGTGTTCTCCACTGTCTGGAACACACAGAAATTCACAGAGTTGGGTAGAGTAGAGAGGGGTTAGGGAGGAGATACAGGCGACCTGGTGGAGAAAATGGGAGTCCAAATGGAGAGCAGTCAAGCCAGTAATCTCGTATCCTAGTGAAAAATGGGTCCTGAAGATTGGGTTCTTAAAGGTACAAAATTGGTAACAAATACATAAAAGCAAAAATTAAAAATCTAGAGTAGAGTTTGGAATTTCAAAAATGCGATATTAATGAAAAGAAGAAGGAAAAGAAAGAGAGAAAAAACGAACAAAGAAAAACAAACAAGGTTGCGAAAATTATAAAGAAACTACAGGTACAAAATTGATAACTAATACCAAAAAGCAAAAATTAAAAATCTAGAGTAGAGTTTGGAATTTCAAAAATACAATGTTAAAAAAAAAAGAAGAAGAAAAATAAAGAGAGAAAACAAACAAACCAACAAAAACAATGTCGCAAAAATTATAAAGAAAATACAGGTACAAAATTGATATCAAATACCAAAAAACATAAATTAAAAATCTTGAGTAGAGTTTGGAATTGCAGATATACGATGTTATATAAAAGAAGAAGAGAAAGAAACAGAGGGGAAAAAAAGTCAAAGAAATTATGAAAAAAACTATAGGTACAAAATTGATAACATATACCAAAAGGCTAAAATTAAAAATCTAGAGTAGAGTTTGGAATTTCAAAAATACAATGTTAAAGAAAAGAAGAAAAAGAAAAAAAAAAAAAAACACAGTCAAGAAATTATAAAATACATATATGAAGTTTGCTGAAGAAGAAAAAAAAAGGGTCTTTTTTTTTGCAAAGTAATAGTTATAAAAGTGAAAATTAAAGGACAATAGAGGACTTAAATTTTTTTTTTAAAAATTTAAAAAAAAAGAAAGATTGATCATAAAAATAGTAAAAATATATCTAGGTCTTTCTCTGATTTTGTTGTGAGTATTGTGGGTTCAGTTCATTTTTGGCTAGTTCTTTGGTCCGACTTATATTTCTCAAGATCTATAGGCCCCTTCCTATGTAGTCCGTAGTAACCACAGGGTTTTAATCTATGGCCTGTAGCTTCCACGGCGTTTCCCTCTGTTATAGCTTCTTCTGTTTGCTGGTCTCTTCAGTGTCTGGTTCCCGCCCTGACACAAAGGGGACAGTGGAGGACACTATTTTTTTTTTTTTTTATTATTTA